>NC_133656.1:20342964-20412964 GCF_009905375.1 Apium graveolens | reverse complement strand
TCTGAGTGCTAGGCATGGGAGTCCCAGTCCCGAACCAGTCGGCTGCTGATGGACTGCTTAAGCTATTTGTAATAACCCCAAAATTTTGAACTTTTTTGTAACCCTTATGAATAGTGTTTTTGCTGATTATACTGAATGAGAAAACTTTACATGCCACACTATGTAGGGGTTCTTCTATTGTTATTCTGAGATCTTATTAGTACTCTATATGGTATATAAGTGTATGTAAAGATTGTCAGAATCCAGATTCGAACACTTTGATTTTTTTTCCCGAAAATCCACCAGATATCGAAAGAATTGAGTATAAGGTAACAGGATAAAAAGGATTTAAATTCAAAGATTATAAGAGAGGGTCATAAAAAGGAATATAATGTATTGAGATAGGTTAAGGAAACCCAAGTAATAAGATCCCGGGTATGATCCCTCAAACGAGAAATGAGAACGAAAGTTAAGCGAACCGTATAGCAGATCAGCGGTCATTAGCCAAGTAATTAGGAGCTAATCAAAGAGGTTATTGATGATGATGTCATCAAACCAATAAGAAGAGGACAAGCATGGGAAGATGACATAAGAATGATGACCTAAGCATGACCAAAAAGGAAGGAAGTGTGGTTGATTTCAAGCCACACAAAAATCACCATGGTTAAAAGGTAATTAATTAAAACAAAAGGCAAAAACAACCAACAAACAAATCATAACACCAAAAACACAAAGTTGACTTCCCATTTTCAAGCAAAAGCTCTCGGCCCCTTCCATTTTGCAAGAAAAGAAAAACCCAAATCCAAGTTCCAAGCTTCATTAATTTGTGAGGTAATTATCTAAGGTTCCTTGTGCATAGATATAGATATCCTATAAGTTTAAGCTTCAAATTCCTTCAAAATCTCTTCCTAAAATTCATGGAAGAAGAGGGTGAATAGTGTTTTTCAAGAACTTGAAATTTTGTTCTTGAGTTTTTGTTTAGATTAAGCTTTAGTAAGGACTTTCAAGGGTGATTCCAAGCTCCTTAGTTACTTTTACTCACCAAGGAAGGTATAATCTCATACCCTAGCCCTACTTTTGTATATTTAGAGTTTTTGTGTTTGGAATGGTTCATGAGAAGCTTGATTATTGTGTATTTAGAGATGTGTTAGTTTTGTGATGTTTTTGGAATGGTAAATCTTGGTAATTAGTTAATGAACTTAAGTAAACTTTTAGTTCATGATTGAGAAGTAGTATAAAGTGGAAACCTTGAGATATTGGGGCTTTTGTAGTAGTTTATGGATGAAGTTTGGTTGTAACACTGATTGTGGGTTGATTGTGGATTGAATTGGAGTAGTATAAAATTTGGTAATCGCGTAAACATAGCCGTCGTAATGCCCAATTTACATTAGACTGTTTTGTTCTTAACATTAGGACCCGAGAACTCACTATTAGGTTTTGACCATTGCTAAGATTAGATAGTTCATGTTACGAGCTTCGTTTTGATATGTGTTTCGCTTGAATCCGATGTACGGTTTAGGAGAAACGACTGTTTTAAGTAACGGCATTTCGCGAACGAACCATTACCCCTCGCCTTACTTTGAAACATTGGTTCAGGACCTTAAATGACTAACTGGATTATGAAACAATTAAGTAAAGTGGATTAGGCAGTTGGTAAGGTACTCGCGAAAGAATCGCCTTAAAACTCTTAATGGTTAATTTATTAAAAATGGTGGAGCCGAGGGTACTCGAGCGACTTAAGAGAATCATTAAGCGCAAAGCGAGCATTAGAGTCTAATTGGTTAAAGTATAGATTCGTAAGCGATTTGGTTTAATTCTAACTTATATGTGGTTTATAGGTTACCAGACTCATCCCAGGAGTTTTACCACCCCCAGTCGCTCAGACAAGTTTTCTACCCGTTATACTGTTGTTGTGATGTAAATATATGTATATGCATTATCTTGTGATAAGTGCATGATTGTTATTAGCAAATTTTGCGATATATTGGAGCATGCTGATATGGTATATATGCATGTCTGTTTCGTAATCTTGATATCTAAGTGTTGATTCAATTGCTTATAAGTTGCATAATACTTATGCTGGAGATAAGCAGTAGTTGCGTATACCCTTTGTATAGGGGACCCAAAGGTGAACATTTTTCCCGAGTATAATATATATATTTTCATATATATATGGATATAGTTTTCAAAACTATTAATCGAATAAAGTTTATTCGATAACTTTATTTTTATTTAATGAATATTACTTTGAATATTCATTCGAGGACTTATGACTCTGTTATTTTTATTTAATGAATATTACTTTGAATATTCATTCGAGGACTTATGACTCTGTTTATTCTATTTAATGAATATTACTTTGAATATTCATTCGAGGACTTATAACTCCGACTATTTACTAAATAATATTCCTTATTTTAGTAAAGAATAATGTTTCGATAATCAAACTTATTTTCGATTATTCAAATAAAGATAGTACTTTCGTATAAGTATATCTTGGGTTATTTAAAATTCATTTCAAGTATGAGTTTTAAAACTTCTACTTCAAATTATTTTTATAGAGATTATCCTAATGGGAATATTATTTAAATAATATCATTCAGATATTTTCTAATATATTGGGACTGATTTATTTCATTAAATCAGCATTACTCCAAACATTCTAAAAAATGTTTTCGAGTCTTCAAAATGATTTTTAAAAGTTAGAGCGGATCCCAAAACTCATTTTTATATTTAAGATCTTCCTTTCGAAGGGGATTTAAATACTCGCTCAAAACCTGAGGGATCCGGCTCAGTGGTGTATTTTACATTAGCAACATGGTTGCTGTTTTGAGAAAACATCTTGATTACTTGCCCATCGTTCGGGAAGTAAGTTCATCTATTTGAGTCGGCATAAGCAACATGGGCTCAGTGGGCATCCATGAAAGTGTAAGTGGCTCAGTGGGAGTCCATCAAATGCGTAAGTGGCTGAGTGGCAGTCCAGCATAAGGTCCTATTGTGTCCAGGGTGATGACCAGTGTGGAATTCGTCCATCTACTAGTAGAAAAGGTTACTTATTGGTATCTTTGCCTGATCAGCAAGATATCAGGTTTATGCCAAGGTTTTCTCCTTTCCAAATTCATTGGATATTGCAACTCTGTTTATAATTTTCATAACAGAGGTTTTCAAGGAGTGCATGAAATGTATATATATAGGTGTATATATATATCGGGACTTAATGAAGTATCTCGTAACTTCATTTCTTTCAAATGATATTTCAAAGATTGAATCTATTCAAGTCTTATCTTGTAGTCTCATCAGTGTGATGAAGTTTTGAAACTAATTATAACTTGAACGGTGGTAGTTCAAGTAGTATTTGGAAAAGATATAAGTATATTGGAGTATCTTGTAACTTCATCTTTTAAACTTATATCTAGTAAATGATTATCTTAAACATGTCAAAGATTTTCAGAAAAACGTTGAGACAAGGTTAGATATATAAGATCACCTTGCAACGATATTTTTCATACAGTTATAAACTGGAACTCTGTGTATATTATACATGTCAGAGGATTCCAAAGATTATGAAAAGTATATATGTATATATATACTGAATATTTTGTGACTTGGTCGCGTTAAGATAACAAACTTGGTTCATTTCTTTTTGACCAAGACTTTCATGAGTACTATGAGAATGCTCATATATTGTTAATTATTATAGATATTATTTCGGTGGGTTTGTTGCTCACCCTTGCTTCCTTCTTTCATCACACAACAACAGATAGAAAAGATGAACAAGACCAAGCTCCCAATTCGCAAGCGGTTAGGAAACATTCCACAGTTTTCTGGAGGCGTTGATGCCGCAGTAGCTGAGGTAGGAATTAACAATAGGCTAGGCTTTCAATTTTTGATGCACCAGACTTATGTATCTATATGAATTGTAATAATGGCAAGGAAATGTAAATTTATTCAGAAACCCTTTTGAGGTGTAATAACTTATAATTGAGGAATAAAATGACTTGTGTTTTTTTTGGTATTCATCTCTGAGACTATAACTTGTGGTGTGTGTGTATATTGTGGGGTCACAGTACGCAGTAGTTGGTTGATTATTAAGATTAAGTATTATTAAGGGAAATGGAACTCGTGACAACCCGAATCCCCGACCCCGGATTTGGGGGTGTTACAGAAATGGTATCAGAGCTAAGCGTTATAAACCTCAGAGATGATGTGACGTTAAAATAATAAGTTCACTAAGATAATAAGGACTCTTGCATAGTTCATAGTCGGACTACCTAATGTAGTACTGACAGTTAAAACCCTTATGGGAACCCTTATAAATATCGTGATAGGAACATAGTTCATTATCATATAGGGCAGCGGGGCACCGAACCCTGAGGTTCAGGAGCATCAACATGAGGATGTTTTATTACATGTTGGAGATCAAATTGTGAATCCGATAGAGTACCCTAGCGAGGGACCGGATGAGATTCATGTTGGGAATGTTGCAGCTGAGGATGTTATCCCAGAAGGGATTGCGGCTGAGGAGGATCTCGTGGAGGGTCCTGATGAGAATAAAGAGAGGACTGCTGAGGAATTGATGACCGTAGTCAGGGCGACTATCAGAGCTAGAATGGCCGCGAGGGTGGCACTAGAGGATGAAGAGTTACCAAGGGTATAAAGGATAATGAGGAAAGAAGGAGTGGGGCCTTCCCGGCACCAATTATACCAGTATCAGCCCCTCTTTCAGAGGTTCCTATAGACATCCATGAGGTCCCACCAATTCCCGTTCCCTCCCCTGTACAGAGCCCAGCACCTACTGACGAAATGCCATCTTTATCTCCTGCACCATTGTCACCTGATACCGTGCTTGGTTATCCATTTGGATCTCCTGGGTCTGCACCACCTGCACCCCAGGGACTACTAGATGCTACCACTCAGGCTTCTATTATCGTTGATTATCAGATGACCCTGGGTGGCCTGTCTGAGGCCCGTAATGTTAGGAGTGATCTATTGGATTGACTCACTGCACCAAGGATTGAGGGCGGGGTACTTCCGGCAGGATTAGCTTATAGCATGGACATGATTGATACTACCGCCCGAATTACAGCTAGAGGCCATGTTGAGGGTCAGGTTGATCCCGCTCTACTTGCGACTATCTTAGACCTCATCACCTTTGTGATGGAGCAAGTTAGGGATGTTGTGTGTGCCCGCATTTCTTGATCCATGGTAGTGTGCAGAGCCAGAGCGATCAGACAAGGGTTTCATGCAGCACCACTTTTGGAGGATTAGCCTAAGTTATAAATGATTAGTTTTAATGACTGGATGATTATCTATGGTAGTACTTTTGGGATAGAAGCGATCAGATCAAATGATGTAATTCTCTTTAATGTGTTCAATTGTTGTACCCTCGAACAAATGGTTATGTATATATTCGCTAATTTCAGTTCAGATCAGTTTGTTTGTGATAAGTTCATATTGTTAATTGCACTATTGACACTTAAGAGTGTCATGGAGTTTATAAAACCTGAGAATTCATAACTTACGATCATGTAAGGACTGAACAAGGGAAAGGATTAAGCAAAGTAAGTAAGACAAATATAAAGAGATTCCCAAAAAAAAAATTCCATGCATTATGCCCCCACAAGGAATAAGATTAGGGGCAAACCTTAAATGTGATAATCAGGGAGGTCGCAATTAAGATATAAGGAACCCATAACGTAATGAAGTGGAAAATGAGGATTTAAAACATGTAGGATGACCCCGATTATGGGGAGGATGAGAAAACATTTCATACTAAGAAAAAAGAAGTCGAGCAAGATAGGGAGAACCAGGACAGTACTCCTGTGGGGCAATTCATGGACCTGCCTAAACAAGAATTATACTTTTATTTACCAACCACCACCCTGAGGAAACAATGCGGTGGGAAATTCTTTCAGGACCTTTAAGTCGTTAAGCTCTCAGAGTTCCAAGGAACAAGCTGACCTAGTCGAGGAAAGAGCCTGGCTAAAGGAAATAGAGGAATGATTTTATATTCTAAATGATTTATGAAGCGCAAAAGACCATTTTGTCACTTACCTTCCTAAGAAAGAGGCCACCCGTTGGTGAAAGGCCAAGGAAGGCACGGAGCCAGAGGTTATAATAAATTGATTAAAGTTCAGACAATTGTTTTCGGGAAAGTACTTCCCAAGGTTATGGAGGTAGTGTAAAAGCTTTAGAACCAGAACAAAAGCGGACGAGTATGATGAATTATGAATCTAAGTTGTAAAAGTTGTCAAGATTCGTTCTGAGGACACGAATCTAGAATGACGGGATGTTTGAAATCAATGCTTATGATGTGTTGGTTCATGCAATGGTTGTAATGGAAACAAAAATAAAAGACTGAAAAGGGCAGGAGTATAAAGGGATATAAAGGAAATAGAGATGAGAAGTGATAAGGGAGTTAGGTATGGGAAACCCTAAGAAACCCTTGCAATAAATATAGAGAAGTGTGTCATTATCAGTGTGATGGTGACTGATCATGAGATAAATTCAAGGTTTGAAGGCATAAGCGATACGTATAGTTAATTCCCTTGAAGTTGACAGTTTTCGATGAAAATTTGAGATAGATCGATTGATTAATAAGGAAACACGGATTGACTGAGGAGACAAGAAAGTAAGAAATTAGAAAAATTGGATGAAGGAAGTGACCTTCAAGAATGTGAAGTGTAAGACCAGTGGCATGATACCTAGAAAGGGGGACGCCGGGTATGAAAGATATCTCAATATTGAGATGACTGTTGAGATAAACAACAAAAGTAAATGAGGAATTAGTAAGAAGAAGTTCACGTTGAACACGACCAATATCTTTCAGAACATCCTTGTTATCGTTACCAAATTAGGCAAGAAAAGCGGATAACTGTTGTTATCTTTTGAAGGCCATATTGATTGAACTCATTTTGAATACAGATGTTATTGTGAAATTAGGCATATACTATCGAGGTGGGAATGATTGAATAAAGACACCCTTATCAGGGATATAAGACTTGATTTATCCATGGAAGGATGCATGTACCTTTTTAAAGGTGGAATTAAGGATAGAACATCTGTAACTTAAAATCAATCCTAGGGAAATGCATAAAGGTTTGCATTTCACCCTTAATAGGGACATCATGAGTTTTGACAGTATGAATTGGAAAGGATTAAGGTAACAACAACCTTTAAGGATCAGTGGAGAAATTTTTCAGAAGTATATAGACAATGATTCTAGTATTAGTAAATGGTATCTTCATATGCCCTGTACCTAGGGAGTACCGAATGAAGAATTTAAGGATAACCTTAGAGGTTTTACAAGGAAAAAGGTAATATTCAAAGTTCTCAAGAATAGAAATTTTGATAAAGAAAATATGACATAATTATAATAATGCCAGGTGGGCACGTGTTGAACCATAAGAAAGTATAGATCGACCCAATGAAGGTCGAGATTGGTGAAGACGAGAAGGATCCAAGATAAGAGACGTCCTGAGTATGATCGAGAGTCAGTCGTTACAATGTTCACATCTAAAGACTAAGGCAATGACTTATGGAAAAATGGTGATTTTTTTTTCTCTCACTAGGATTTAAGAAAAGCATTTTCACATAAGCATTGATTGAAATGAGGTAGAAAATTTAGTTGGAGGTGGTTAAAATGACATTGATTGTAAGGAAATTTTACTATCAGGAAAGGCCAAAGAGGTGGCCGACACTTTAAATGTAAGAGGATAATTATAGGTGCTCGTGCCAGAGGAATACAGTGATGATGGTTAAAGCTGTGAAGGTTGTATTATGGTTTGGAAGATTGACATTCCTTCTGATGACTGTGCAATACCCAACCGTAATAGTAGTTTGGTAAAGGTTTAATTCGTGTAATCGCCATGAGCGGGCTATCTATCTTAGAAGGTACTATCTTGAGATAAGCCAGGACCATGTTACGAAATGACTAAATGAACCTTTGAGATGCATGTCTCCCAATAAAGACATATGTTTAATAATGGTATTAACCTGCTATCATTGCTTTGATTGAAACTCTTCTGCAATTTTATCTGCTTTATGTCATATGTACGCCAAGTTCAGGGGTGTTCTGCATGAATCATGGAATGTTGATTATGTTGCCTCCTAAAAAGAATTTGATACGACATGTATGGACTCCGTATGGTTAGATATTAAGATTTCATGAAAAGTGAATGATGACAGTAAGTCAGTGGTGGACCATAGTAATGCAGCAATGATTCTGTGAGTAATGAGCCGAGTACAACCGTGATAGTTGTATTGGAATGGATGTTGAGATTGAGTACCACTAATCGGGTCGTGTCGACATATAAGTTATCTTTGATAGAAAAACTAGGTCGATTATTTACCTATTGAATACTTATTCCTTCTTATCAATAGAGAGTCGTATTACTATACGAGGAAGGTTGCGGTGCAAGCATAGGATTCTAGTAACGATGATGTCTAGAATGAGACCCCAGATTCGATTTTTGATGATGAGGGAGTTTCAAAGGTGATTGAGTATAAGCTCGAGGAAGAGCATGGGTCCATAGAATGATGGACAGAATAGCAAAAATATTTAAGCATGCGAAATGAGATGCGATAATACTTGATGTTGATATATATACACATATGTTTTGTTGTCCTATGACAAACCTCTATAGTTCAGAGGTAGATTCCAAGCCAGATATTTTGTGGCAGTATATTTTTTTCATATATACAATTCTCTTCAATTCGTTCTTTTCTCTTCTTTTCATTTCATATAAGCTGAGAAGAACAACCCTTCCAGAAGAGGAGGTATTTTCGAATGACTATCTATCTGTGTGATAGAAGCCTAGTAGGATACCACATGTTGTTTAATTGCTTGTCAAGTACCAAAGGTTGGCCACCTTCTGTACTAACTATGCAATGTAACAAGTGTTCATGATCATAGTGATCCTTCAATAAATTCTTTTACTTCTATATGAAGGACCAAGCTTTCGAAGATGGAGGCAGCTAGAGATGAAGTGGTACCAAGTATGGTGGTATTCCAATTCTAACACGTTCGTGATACTAAGGTTGACGTGATTATTAAAAGGTTATAGAACGCTAACGAGCAAAAGTGTAATCAGTATAAAATTTGGTACGGAAGATAGTAACGATTACGAACTGGAAAATAGTGGGTATTAACGAGAAAAAGCTGTAGATCTAGATGAGATCATGAGAGTCTGTACAATAGACTTGAAAGAAATTTGGAATGATCACTTAACGTGGATTAAGTTTTCTTACGATAATCGATCGTATATCAGTATCGAGGTATCGCCTTATGAGATCCTTGAGGGAAGACATTGTCGATCTCCCTTATGTTAGGATGAAGTTGTAGAGCACAAGATGCTCGGACCCGCAGTAGTCCAAAGGACCAAGGATATAATATATCTAATCAGAGGATGGCTGGTAGTAGCCCAAGATGGACATAAGAAGTATGTTGATTTGACACGAAAGGACAAAGAATAGGAAGTAGGGGACCTAGTGCTGTTATAGGTATTCCCTTAGAAAAGATGGATGTGGTTCGGAAAGAAAGGAAAGCTAAGCCCATAAATTGTTGGACCCTTGGATATATTGAGTCGTATTGGGAAGTTAACATATGAGCTAGCCTTACCCTGAACCTTAGCAAGTTCATAACGTGTTCCATGTATCAATGTTAAGGAAGTGTAATCCGGATTCCAGACAAACAGGGGCATATGAGCGCATAGACATGCAACCAGATGTAGCCTATATGGAACAACCAGGAAGGGTTATAGATCAAAAATGGGCAAGTGCTTAGAAGAAGGGTTATCATGCTAGTCGGGGTTTGTGGCAGAACCACAATGTGGGAAAATTGACTTGAGAGTTAGAAAGTGCAATGCTAAGAAAGTATCCCTATTCATTTTCTATCTGATTCCGGGACGGAATCCTTTTAAGGAGGGGAGACTGTAATAACCCCAAAATTTTGAACTTTTTTGTAACCCTTATGAATAGTGTTTTTGCTGATTATGCTGAATGAGAAAACTTTACATGCAACACTATGTAGGGGTTCTTCTATTGTTATTCTGAGATCTTATTAGTACTCTATATGGTATATAAGTGTGTAAAGATCGTCAGAATCCAAATTCGAACATTTTGATTTTTTTCCCGAAAATCCACCAGATACCGAAAGAATTGAGTATAAGGTAACATGATAAAAAGGATTTAAATTCAATGATTATAAGAGAGGGTCATAAAAAGGAATATAATGTACTGAGAAAGGTTAAGGAAACCCAAGTAATAAGATCTCGCGTATGATCCCTCAAACGAGAAACGAGAACGAAAGTTAAGCGAACCGTATAGCAGATCAGCGGCCATTAGCCAAGTAATTAGGAGCTAATCAAAGAGGTTATTGATGATAATGTCATCAAACCAATAAGAAGAGGACAAGCATGGGAAGATGACATAAGAATGATGACCTAAGCATGACCAAAAAGGAAGGAAGTGTGGTTGATTTAAAGCCACACAAAAATCACCATGGTTAAAAGGTAATTAATTAAAACAAAAGGCAAAAACAACCAACAAACAAATCATAACACCAAAAACACAAAGTTGACTTCCCATTTTCAAGCAAAAGCTCTCGGCCCCTTCCATTTTGCAAGAAAAGAAAAACCCAAATCCAAGTTCCAAGCTTCATTAATTTGTGAGGTAATTATCTAAGGTTCCTTGTGAATAGATATAGATATCCTATAAGTTTAAGCTTCAAATTCCTTCACAATCTCTTCCTAAAATTCATGGAAGAAGAGGGTGAATAGTGTTTTTCAACAACTTGAAATTTTGTTCTTGAGTTTTTGTTTAGATTAAGCTTTGGTAAGGACTTTCAAGGGTGATTCCAAGCTCCTTAGTTACTTTTACTCACCAAGGAAGGTATAATCTCATACCCTAGCCCTACTTTTGTATATTTAGAGTTTTTGTGTTTGGAATGGTTCATGAGAAGCTTGATTATTGTGTATTTAGAGATGTGTTGGTTTTGTGATGTTTTTGGAATGGTAAATCTTGGTAATTCGTTAATGAACTTAAGTAAACTTTTAGTTCATGATTGAGAAGTAGTATAAAGTGGAAACCTTGAGATATTGGGGCTTTTGTAGTAGTTTATGGATGAAGTTTGGTTGTAATAATGATTGTGGGTTGATTGTGGATTGAATTGGAGTAGTATAAAATTTGGTAATCGCGTAAACATAGCCGTTGTAATGCCTGATTTACTTTAGACTGTTTTGTTCTTAACACTAGGACCCGAGAACTCACTGTTAGGTTTTGACCATTGCCATGATTAGATAGTTCATGTTACGAGCTTCATTTTGATATGTGATTCGCTTGAATCCGATGTACGGTTTAGGAGAAACGACCGTTTTAAGTAACGGCGTTTCACGAACGAACCATTACCCCTCGCCTTACTTTGAAACATTGGTTAAGGACCTTAAATGACTAATTGGATTATGAAACAATTAAGTAAAGTGGATTAGGCAGTTGGTAAGGTACTCGCGAAAGAATCTCCTTAAAACTCTTAATGGTTATTTTATTAAAAATGGCGGAGCCGAGGGTACTCGAGCGACTTAAGAGAATCATTAAGCGCAAAGCGAGCGTTAGAGTCTAATTGGTTAAAGTATAGATTCATAAGCGACTTTTGTTTAATTCCAACTTATATGTGGTTTATAGGTTACCAGACTCATCCCAGGACTTTTACCACCCCCAGTCGCTCAGGAAAGTTTTCTACCCATTATACTGTTGTTGTGATGTAAATATATGTATATGCATTATCTTGTGATAAGTGCATGATTGTTATTAGCAAATTTTGTGATATATTGGAGCATGCTGATATGGTATATATGCATGTCTGTTTCGTAATCTTGATATCTAAGTGTTGATTCAATTGCTTATAAGTTGCATAATACCTATGCTAGAGATAAGCAGTAGTTGTGTATACCCTTAGTATAGGGGACCCAAATGTGAACATTTTTCTAAACCGGGAGTCGATGTTCCGGAGTATAATATATATATATATATGGATATAGTTTTCAAAACTATTAATCGAATAAAGTTTATTCGATAACTTTATTTTTATTTAATGAATATTACTTTGAATATTCATTCGAGGACTTATGACTCTGTTATTTTTATTTAGAGAATATTACTTTGAATATTCATTCGAGGACTTATGACTCTGTTTATTCTAATTAATGAATATTACTTTGAATATTCATTCAAGGACTTATGACTCTGTTTATTCTATTTAATGAATATTACTTTGAATATTCATTCGAGGACTTATAACTCCGATTATTTACTAAATAATATTCCTTATTTTAGTAAAAAATAATGTTTCGATAATCAAACTTATTTTCGATTATTCAAATAAAGATAGTACTTTCGTATAAGTATATCTTGGGTTATTTAATATTCATTTCAAGTATGAGTTTTAAAACTTCTACTTCAAATTATTTTTATAGAGATTATCCTAATGGGAATATTATTTAAATAATAATATTCAGATATTTTCTAATATATTGGGACCGATTTATTTCATTAAATCAACATTACTCCAAACATTCTTAAAAATGTTTTCGAGTCTTCAAAATGATTTTTAAAAGTTAGAGCGGATCTCAAAACTCATTTTTATATTGAAGATCTTCTTTTCGAAGGGGATTTAAATACTCGCTCAAAACCTGAGGGATCCGGCTAGTGGTGTATTTTACATTCACAATAAGGTTGCTGTTTTGAGAAAACATCTTGATTACTTGCCTATCGTTCGGGAAGTAAGTTCATCTATTTGAGTCGGCATAAGCAACATGGGCTCAGTGGGCGTCCATGAAAGTGTAAGTGGCTCAGTGGGAGTCCATCAAATGCGTAAGTGGCTGAGTGGCAGTCCAACATAAGGTCCTATTGCGGCCAGGGTGATGACCAGTGGAGAATTCATCCATCTACTAGTAGAAAAGGTTACTTATTGGTATCTTTGCCTGATCAGCAAGATATCAGGTTCATGCCAAGGTTTTCTCTTTTCCAAATTCATTGGATATTGCAACTCTGTTTATAATTTTCATAACAGAGGTTTTCAAGGAGTGTATGAAATTTATATATATATAGGTGTATATATATATCGGGACTTAATGAAGTATCTCGTAACTTCATTTCTTTCAAATGATATTTCAAAGATTGAATCTATTCAAGTCTTATCTTGTAGTTTCATCAGTGTGATGAACTTTTGAAACTAATTATAACTTGAACGGTAGTAGTTCAAGTAGTATTCGGAAAAGATATAAGTATATTGGAGTATCTTGTAACTTCATCTTTTAAACTTATATCTAGTAAATGATTATCTTAAACATGTCAAAGATTTTCAGAAAAAATATTGAGACAAGGTTAGATATATAAGATCACCTTGCAACGATATTTTTTATACAGTTATAAACTGGAAATCTGTGTATATTATACATGTCAGAGGATTCCAAAGATTATGAAAAGTATATATGTATATATATATACTGAATATTTTACGACTTGGTCGCATTAAGAGAACAAACTTAGTTCATTTCTTTTTGACCAAGACTTTCATGAGTAATATGAGAATGCTCATATATTGTTAATTATTATACATATTATTTCGGTGGGCTTGTTGCTCACCCTTGCATCCTTCTTTCATCACACAACAACAGATAGAAAAGATGAACATGACCAAGCTCCCAATTCGCAAGCGGTTAGGAAACGTTCCGCAGTTTTCTGGAGGCGTTGATGCCGCAGTAGCTGAGGTAGGAATTACCAATAGGTTAGGCTTTCAATTTTTGATGCACCAGACTTATATATCTATATAAATTGTAATAATGGCAAGGAAATGCAAATTTATTCAGAAACCCTTTTGAGGTGTAATAACTTATAATTGTGGAATAAAATGACTTATGTTATTTTTGGTATTCATCTCTGAGACTATAACTTGTGGTGTGTGTGTATATTGTGGGGTCACAGTACGCTGTAGTTGGTTGATTATAAAGATTAAGTATTATTAAGGGAAATGGAACTCGTGACAACCAGAATCCCCGACCCCGGATTTGGGGGTGTTACACTATTCACACGAAGAAAGTGGGTTGCTCCGTGCTAGAAGAGGGATGGACTGGAAACGGCTCATTCGGGAGCGTTCCCCGAGCGTCGAACAGTCGACTCAGAAATGGCATGGACAAGGGGAATCCGACTGTTTAATTAAAATAAAGCATTGCGATTGTGTAGATTAAGTGGGAGTCTGAAATGGCGGAAGTGAAATACCACTCCTTTTAACGTTATTTTACTTATTTCGTGAATCGGAACCGGGGCACTTCCCCTTTTTTTAGACCAAAGGCTCATTCGCGGGCTGATCCGGGCGGAAGACATCGTCAGGTGGGGAGTTTGGCTAGGGCGGCAAATCTATTAAAAGATAACACAGGTGTCCTAAGATGAGCTCAACGAGAACATAAATCTCGTGTGGAACAAGAGGGTAAAAGCTCGTTTGATTCTAATTTCCAGTACGAATACGAACCGTGAAAGCATGGCCTAACGATCCTTTAGACTTTCAGAATTTGAAGCTAGAGGTGTCAGAAAAGTTACCACGCGGATAACTGGCTTGTGGCAGCCAAGCGTTCATAGCAACGTTGTTTTTTGATCCTTCAACGTCGGCTCTTCCTATCATTGTGAAGCAGAATTCACCAAGTGTTGGATTGTTCACCCACAAATAGGGAATGTGAGCTGGTTTTAGACCGTCGTGAGTTTTACCCTACTGATGATAGTGTCAAAATACTAATTCAATCGAGTATGAGAGGAACCGTTGATTTGCACAGTTGGTCATCGCGCTTGGTTGAAAAGCCATTGGCACGAAGCTACCGTGCTGGATTATGACTACATGCCTCTAAGTCAGAATTCAGGCTAGAAGCGACGCATGTGGTAGTACCCCTCTACCCTCACTCCCCATGGTCAGAGCTCCTACCCCTCCACCACTATCTTCGAGCCCCTATAATGACGGCTCTGAGACCCATACCCCCGAGCCTAGGCAGACCGAGGAGGCACCCCCAGTGGCTCCAGATTCACCCCTCTCGACCCTGCCCATAGGCAGTCTTTGTTAGCTCACGGCTATGTTGAGGATGTTCTGAGGACTCGAGTGGCTGTTGCTGAGGCGTGGCTGTTGCTGAGGCCCGCCTGGATGAGGCCAGGAGAGAGTTGGATGTAAAGAGAGCTGGTAGGCGTGTATGAGCTCATGAGGCTAGAGCTACCATACCCCGATCCCTGAGGAGAGATCTGACTGGGATAGAGCTTATGGCCCGTGTGAGGCTCCGATCACTTCATGGGGATAGACATGGCAGGATATCCAGGAGGCAGGCTGATTACATTTTCCTTCGTGCGATGGAGAGAGTGCGGGAGCTGACCCGCTCCGGTGATTGATTCAGGAACAGTGATGTGGTAGTCTAGTCGTCTAGTTAGTCGAGGCCATAATAAGAGCCAGTTTTCTGGGATAGTTGACTTGTATATAGTATCCCTTTCTCTGACTAGACAGATAGACTCATGTATTTCACTTTTGGGCAGATGACTGTAGCACTGTTGTACTTTTGACCAGATCGAACTATGTATTTCTCACATTATGTATATATTTGTTTCCTTTCAGTTCAGTTCCTTAGTGACGAGACAACTGTTTTTATCATTATTATTACTGCACTTCTTATTAGAACGGTCATAATATAAAAGAATTGCGAGATACGTTATCCCCACTATAGAAACTGTGCAAGGCACAATCGTATGTATGATTGTGACCTAACGTTGAATTTTCCAAAATTTATCAGTATCATGCCGACAAGAAGGATTGGAACTAGGGAAAACCCTAGATTTGAGGACCAGGGAAGCCATAACCAGTATGGTAGGAAACAAGAACACAGTGAAGAGGAAGATGAGGATTATGTCGAACAGGATGACTCCCAGTATGAGGAGGACGAAACATTTGATGTGGAAGGATTTGAGATAGAGGCTGAAGAAGGAGAAACTGAGGTTGAGCAACAAGTACCAAACCCAGGCATGGATCCCTGTTTGGCACAAAGCATGCGCTAATAATTCACGCAAGTATACGCATTCGCAAGTAGTACAGAATGATTTCTAGTTCGTTCCCACAGAGACTCTGACTAATTATGTTCAATTAATACTTACTCACCAATATATGATTACTTATCAATGTCAAGACAATAACACTTAAGGTTGATTAACTAATTATTAACTACTATTAACTACGAGAATTAAACACTTAAATTAACACTTGAATTAACAATATTAAACACACATGAGATCATAACTTCATTACTACTTCATGCAACTAGTACCAAACCCAGGCATGGATCCCATGGGGCAGTTCATGCAACTACTAAGGCAGAACTTGGAACGTCAACCCAACCCACCCCTCAAGGAAATAACAATGATGTGGCAAACTCTTTCACGGGTTTCAAGTCCCTTAAGCCCCTTGAGTTCCACGGATCAGCCGACCCAGTTAAGGCAAGGGCATGGCAAAAGGAAATGGAGAAATCCTTTGAGATTCTGAGTACCGATGAGGCACAGAAGACTGTATTTGCTACCTAACTTCTGAAAGGAGAGGCCAAATACTGGTGGGAGGCCAAGAAAAACATGGAGACAGATGTTGTCATAACCTGGGAGAGGTCCAGTCAGTTATTTTTGGAGAAATATTTCCTGAGGTTTATGGAGAACCAGATGGAGCTAAATCAGAATAACTTGTCTGTAGCAAAGTACGAAGCAAAATTTACTGAGTTATCAAGGTTTGTGCCGGAGTTTGTGAGCACCGAGGAAAAGAAAGCTAGGAGTTTCACCAGGGACTGAAACCGTGGATTCAGAATAAGGTGGCAATCCTTGAGCTTACAGATTATGCAACTCTGGTGCAAAAGGAAACAATTGCAGAAGCCGGAAGTGAACAGATGCAGAAGGAAATAGAGAAGAAAGGAATAAAGAGGAAATGTATGAGCATGGGCGGAGGTCCTGCAGGAGGGAGCTTCCCAACTAGATTTAATCGAGGAGCAGTGTCCCTACCGGGAATGAGTACTGGGTTTAAGTGGCCCGTAAGTATGAATGTGAGCCAGAGCGGCCAGAAGTCAGGAATGTCCTATTCCAACGAGTTTCGACCCCCATTACCAGCCTGTAACACTTGTGGAAGGATGCACTCTGGGAATTCTAAAGGAAATCCAGTAACATGCTTTAAGTGTGGTCGAGAGGGTCACTATTCAACTAAGTGCCCTTCGTCAACCCCCGCCGTCATTCCAACCACCACTTGTCATCAGTGTGGACGACCGGGTCATTGGAAGAGGGAATGCCCAATGAACAAACCAACAGCTTCAGAAGCAAGCAGGGCTGCCTCCAATAAGCCACCTACTGTGAGGACTTTCAACATGACAGTTCAAGATGCTATGAAAGACGCAGATGTGATAGCAGGTACCCTTTCTCTAAATTCAGTTAGTGCAAATGTTTTATTTGATTCGGGAGCAACTAAATCTTTTATATCGAGGGACTTTGTGCATAAATTAAGACTTAAGGCTGAACCCTTGATGTAACCCTTACTAATAGAAATAGCCAACCATGAAGTTATACCTGATAACCAGATTCACTTGCCTATGAGTTAGGCATAGGGGAATAATCTTTTAATGTTGATCTGATTCCTTTTAAATTAGGGGAATTTGATGTAATTTTGGGAATGGACTGGCTATCTAGCAATGATGCTCAGATAGGTTGTATGGGGAAGAAAGTTAGGTTGAATATCCCGGGGAAGAAATAAGTCATATTTAGAGGGAAGAGGCAGACGCAGAAATTTTTGACCATGGCCCAAGCCAATAAGATGCTACAAAAAGGAAATGAGGCTTACCTAGCCTATGTGGTGGACACACAGAAGGAGGTGCCCAATTTGCAAGACATTCTGGTAGTCAACGAATTTGAAGATGTATTTCCACAAGACCTTCCGGGACTATCACCCGATAGAGTGATTGAATTTGCTATTGAATTGGCCCCAGGGATGGCACCAGTTTCAAAGGCACCAAACCGGTTAGCCCCATGAGAAATGAAGGAACTGGCTACCCAATTACAAGAACTTTTGGATAAGGGTATGATAAGACCCAGTGTGTCTCCGTGGGGAGCACCAGTATTATTTGTTAAGAAGAAAGATGGGAGCATGAGGCTGTGCATCGACTACCGAGAGTTGAACAAGCTAACCATAAAGAACAGGTACCCGTTACCCAGAATAGATGATCTGTTTGACCAGCTAAAGGATGCTGTCTACTTTTCCAAGATTGACCTGAGAACCGGATATCACCAACTAAAGATTAAACCCGAAGATATTCCAAAGACTGAGTTCCGAACCAGGTATGGGCACTATGAGTTCTTGGTAATGTCCTTTGGATTAACCAACGACCCAGCGGCTTTCATGGATTTAATGAACAAAGTATTCAAGAAGTACTTGGACATGTGTGTGATAGTTTTTATCGATGATATTTTAATCTACTCAAGGACCGAGGTAGAACATGCAGAGCATTTGAGGATAGCTCTAGGAATACTCAGAGAATAACAACTGTTTGCCAAATTCTCGAAGTGTGAATTCTGGCGGAATGAAGTACAATTTTTAGGAAATGTGATCAGTAAGGAAGGATTATTGGTCGACCCCTCCAAGATAGAGGCAGTCTCAAATTTGGAAAGGCCAACCACACTCACTGAGGTAAGGAGTTTCATAGGACTGGTCGGCTACTATCGTAGATTTGTACAGGATTTTGCGAAGATCGCAGCCCCTTTAACGTGACTTACTCGTAAGACAGAGAAATTTGAATGGACAGAAAAATGCGAGAACAATTTTCAAGAATTGAAGAAAAGGTTGGTAATGGCCCCGATGTTGGCGTTGCTAGACGGAAAAAGAGATTTTGTGATATATAGTGACGCGTCGCACAAAGGATTAGGGTGTGTGCTTATGCAGCACGGTAAGGTGATTGCGTATATGTCGAGACAACTGAAGGAATACGAGATTAGATATCCTACTCATGACCTTGAGCTCGCGGCAATAGTTTTTTCCTTAAAAATTTGGAGGTACTACTTGTATGGAGAGAAGTCTGAGATTTTCACAGACCATAAGAGCCTCAAGTACATATTCACATAGAAAGAGCTCAACATGCGTCAGAGAAGATGGTTAGAACTAATCAAGGACTATGATTGTGAGATTCTCTATCATCCGGGGAAAGCCAATGTGGTGGCTGACGCCCTTAGTAGGAAGGAAAGACTCAAAATGATAATGACTTCGGAGGAATTGATAAGGGATTTCGAGAAAATGGAAATAGAAGTATAGGTAACCGGAGCCAGAATCGAAAAGCTGTTGAGATCTCGATGCAGCCAGAGTTATTGGAAAAGATTATATGGTGCCAAGAAAAAGTAAAGAATGAAGGGAGAGAGTCAATGACTGGAGAAGAGATCCATACTGAGAGAGATGATAAGGCGATAATGATGTATTCCTACAGGATTTGGGTTCCGAATGTTCATGAGTTAAAGACGAGATTTTGGATGAAAGCCATAGTTCAAGGTATTCCATTCACCCGAGGAGCACCAAGATGTATACGAACTTAAAGGAGTACTAATGGTGGCCCAACATGAAGAGGGACGTAGCAGAATGGGTAAGCAAATGTTTGACTTGCCAAAGAGTAAAGGCAGAGCACCAGAGACCCATTTGAGTTTTACGACCCCTGGAGATTCCCAAATGGAAATGGGAACAGAAAGCTATGGATTTTGTTGTAGGCTTACCAAGGACAAAAGCCAATCATGATGCCATATGGGTAATAGATTGGTGGATAAAAGTCAGCTTACTTCATTCCTATTAATGAGATATACACAATCGATAGATTGGTGGACATTTACCTTAAGAAAATAGTGACACGACATGGAGTCCTAGCATCCATTATCTCAGACCGAGACCCCAGATTCAACTCCATATTTTGGAGGAGCTTTCCAGAATGTGCGGGAACCAAATTAAACATGAGTACCGCTTACCATCCCTAACCAGACGGGCAAAGTGAAAGGACCATCCAGACACTAGAGGATATGTTGAGAGTCTGTGTAATAGACTTTAAAGGAAGTTGGGATGATAACTTGTCGTTGATCGAGTTTTCTTATAACAATAGCTTTCATGCCAGCATCGGAATGCCACCTTACGAGGCCCTGTATGGAAGAAGGTGTCGGTCTCCCATATACTGGGATGAAGTGGGAGAGCGAAATATGCTCGGACATAAAGTGGTCCAAAGGACCAAAGACATAGTGGATCTCATCAGAGGACGGCTTGTAGCAGCCCAAGACCGACAGAAGAAGTATGCAGACCTAGCCCGAAAGGACAAGGAGTATGAAGTAGGGGACTTAGTATTGCTAAAAGTATCCCCTTGGAAGGGATTGATGAGGTTCGGAAAGAAAGGAAAACTAAGCCCAAGATACATTGGACCTTTTGAGTTACTAAGAAGAATTGGGATGTTAGCTTACGAGCTAGCCTTACCCCCGAACCTACAACAAGTTCATAATGTGTTGCATGTGTCAATGCTAAGGAAGTATCATCGGGATACCAGCCACATAGTGGAATACGAGCATGTGGACATGCAACCAGACCTGACTTACGTGGAGCAACCAGTGAAGATTATGGATAAAAAGGAGCAAGTGCTTCGCAACAAGGTTATCAACCTGGTCCGTGTTTTGTGGCAAAATCATAATGTGGAGGAGTCAACTTGGGAACTAGAGAGCGCAATGCTAGAAAAGTACCCCCATTTTTTTCTATCTGATTCCGAGACAGAATCCTTTTAAGGAGGGGAGACTATAATAACCCCAAAAATTTTGGACTCTTTGTAACCCTTATGAATAGAGATTTTGTTGATTATGCTGATTAAGAAAACTTTTCATGCCACACTATGTAGGAGTTCTTTTATTGATATTCTGAGATCTTATTAGTACTTCATATGGTATATAACTGTATGTAAAGATCGTCAGAATCCAAATTCAAACACTTTGATTTTTCCCAAAAATCCAAAGGTAACATGATTAAAAGAATTTAAATTCAAGGATTATAAGAGAGGATCATAAAAGGAATATAAAATATTGAGAAAGGTTTAGGGGAACCCAAGTAATAAGATCCCAGATATGATCCCTCAAATGACAAACGAGAATGAAAGTTAAGTGAACCGTAAAACAGATCATTAGCCAAGTAATTAAGGGTTAATCAAAGAGTTTAGTAGATGATGATGTCATCACACCACAAAGGGAAGACAAGTGAAAAAAGATGACATAAGCTTGATGACATAAGCTTGATGAAATAAGCATGACAAGGAGAAGGGTGTTGTTGGCTGATTCTTAGCAATGCAAATTTTACCATGGTAAAAATTTAATCAATTATCAAGACAAAAAGAAGAAGCAACCAAACATAATTCATAAAACAAAAAGAAGAGAAGTTGACTTGCTCTCTCAAGAACAAGCTCTCGGCCTTCTTCCTTTTTCAAGAGGAAAAATTCCAAAAATCAAGATCCAAGCTTTGTTAAATTACAAGGTAATTATCCAAGGTCCCTTATGATTAGTTATGGCTACCCTAGGAGTTTAAGCTCCAAATTCCTTCACAATCTTTTTCAATAAATCAAGGAAGAAGATGCTGAATTGTGTTTTCAAGTTACTAATTTTGTTTTCTTTATTTTTCCTTTAAGATCCAAGCATTCCTAGGCTATCTCAAGGCTTCTTAAGGCTTCCTAGCTACTCTAATCACTCCAAGGAAGGTATAAAACCTCCAAACCCTAACTTTACTTTGAGTATGAGGAATGGTTTTGATTGTTATAGTAAATGAGAAGCATGATACTTGTGTGTTTAAAGTTTGGATTAGATTTGTAGTGATTTGGATGTTGGAACCTTGTTTATAATTAATGAAACTTAGGTATAGTGAGTAGTTCATGTTTGGGGTTGAATGAATTGGAAAATCTTGAGATTTTGGACTGATATACTAAGGTTTGGATGAGGGTTGGTTGTATTGTTAATTGTGACTTAAATTGTGGTTGTTTGGAGTGGTTTAAAACTTGGTAATCGCGTAAACATAGCCGTCGTAATGCCCGTTTTCATACAATTGCTTGTTCTTAGTGTTCCGAACAGAGGGCAGACTGCTGAATCGACTTTGCCATGTTTATCTAGATTGTGTCATAAGCTTCATTTTGTTATGTGGTTCGCTTGAATCCGATGTACGGTTTAGGAGAAACGACCGTTTTAAGTAACGACATTTCGCGAACAAACCATTTCCCCTCGCCTTAATTTGAAACCTTGGTTAAGGTCCTTAAATGACTATTTGTAGTAAGAAACAATTATGTAAGGTTAATAGGTCAGTTGGTAGAGTATTGGCAAAAGAGTCACCTTAAAATTAGTAATAGTTAATTTATTAAATATGGTGGAGTCGAGGGTACTCGAGCGACTTATGTGAATCGTTAAGGTGAAAAGCGAACGTTAGGGTCTAATTGGTTAAAGACTAGTTTCTTAAGCGACCATGGTTTAATTCAAACTTATATGTTATTTATAGGTTACCAGACTCGCCCCAGGCCTTTTACCACCCCTAGTCGCCTAGGCAAGTTTTCTACCCGTTATACTGTTGTTGTGATGTATATGTGTATATGCATTATCTTGTGATAAGTGCATGATTGTTATTAGCAAATCTTGCGATATATTGGAGCATGTTGATATGATATATATGTATGCCTGTTTCATAATCTTGATATTCTATTATCAATTCAAATGCTTATAAGCTGCATAATACCTATGCTAGAGATAAGCAGTAGTTGCGTGTACTTTTAGTATAGGGGACCCGAAGGTGAACATTTTTCTAAACCGGGAGTCGGTGTTCCCGAGTATAATATATATATATATAGTTTTCTATAACTATTAATCGAATAAGGTATCTTCGCTAGTTTTGAATAATAATCAAACTGATTTTCAATTATTCAAATAAAGATCGTACTTTCGTATAAGTACTTCTTTTGTTATTTATTATTCCTTTCATGTATGAGTTTTTAAAAAAACTTCTACTTCAATTATTTTTATAAAGATTATCCTTATGGGAATATTATTTAAATAATAATATTCAGATATTTTCTAATATATCGGGATTGATTTATTTTATTAAATCATCATTACTCTAAACAGTCTTTAAAATGTTTTCGAGTCTTCAAAATGATTTTAAAAGTTAGAGTGGATCCCAAAACTCATTTTTAGATTTAATATCTTACTTTCGAAGGGGATTTAAATACTCGCTCAAAACCTGAGGGATCCGACTCTGTGGTGTATTTTATATTTGCAACGAGGTTGCTGTTTTGAGAAAACATTTTGATTAGTTGCCCAATGTTCGGGAAGTCCATCTATTTGAGTCGGCATAAGCAACATGGGCTCAGTGGGCATCCATGAAAGTGTAAGTGGCTCAGTGGGAGTCCATCAATGTGTAAGTAGCTGAGTGGCAGTCTAGCATAGGTCCTAACACGGCCAGGGTGATGACCAGTGGGGAATTCGTCCATCTACTAGTAGAAAAGGTTACTTATTGGTATCTTTGCCTGATCAGCAAGATATCAGGTTTATGCCAAAGTATCTTCTTTCCAAAATTCTTGGGAATGACAACTCTGCTTATACTTTTAATAGCAGAAGAGTGTATGAGATGTATATATATATGTATATATATATCGGGACTAATGAAGTATCTCATAACTTCATTCTTTCAACTGATATTTCAAAAACTGAATCCATTCAAGTCATATCTTGTAGTCTCATCTATGTGACAAACTTCAAAAACTTATTATACTTTGAGCAGTGGTAGTTCAAGTAGTTTTCTAAAATGATATAAGTATAGTGAAGTATTTGGTAACTTCATCTCCCTTTTAGCTTATATCCAGTAAGTAATTATCTTACACTTGATAAAGGTTTCCAGTAAGTTATCTATTTAGATTCTTGTATTATTGATTAAACTATATATTATATTGCGAGCTGTAATGCTCACTCTTGCTTCATTTCTTCATCACACAACAACAGTTAAAAAAGATGGCCAGACTCCAGCAGACCCAGCGTAAGAGCGTGGGAAGCATCCCGCGTCTTCACATTTATATCATAGCTGCTATAGCTGCAGAGGTAGATCTATCTGTAGATCAGACATTCTACTTTTAGGAATCAATTATGTATAATTATAACTTGTGGCAAATAATGGCAATTAATTGTAAACTTATTAAGTAATCATTTTGGGTTGTAATAACTTTTAATTTGTGGATTCAAGGACTTGTACTTATTTAAATTTCATCTCAGAGACTATAACGTGTTGTGGTGTGTGTTAGTGTGGGGTCAAAGCATGAGGTTGTTTATTTTTAATTAAGTTAAGTGATATTTATGGAAAGAAAGACCGTGACGACCCGGAACCCCGACCCCAGATCTGGGGGTGTTACAGAAATGGTATCAGAGCTAAGTGTTATAAACCTCAGAGATGATGCGACGATATAATAAGAACTCTTGCCAAGTTCATGGTCGGACTACTTAAAGTAGCGCTGACAGTTAAAACCCTTACGGGAATTCTTATAAGTATCATAATAGTAACTTAGCTCGTTTAATGTGTAGGCGCATGAGATAGAGGACCCAGAGATGTTCGAGCGTGAGCATGATGAGGCACTGCTAGATGCCGAGGATTAGGAGGAGCCTGAGGAGGATGAGATGAGGAGGAGGACCCCTCAGAGGAGTCATAGACAGAGGTTATTGCGATTTCAGATGAGGAGGACCCGGATGAGGTCCCAGTAGCTGAGGAGCATGTTGGAGCTATAGTGGAGTATCCTGGTACCCCTCTACCCTCACTCCCCGTGGTCAGAGCTCCTACTCATCCATCACTATCTTGGAGCCCCTATGATGATGGCTTTGAGACCCATACCCCCGAGCCTAGGCAGATCGAGGAGGCATTCCCAGCGGCTTTGGATTCACCACCTCTCGACCCTGCCCATTGGCAGTCTTTGTTAGCTCACGGCTATGTTCAGGATGTTCTGAGGACTCGAGTGGCTGTTGCTGAGGCCCGGCCCGGCTGGATGAGGCCAGGAGAGAGTTGGATGCAGAGAGAGCTGGTAGGCGTGCACGAGCTCATGAGGCTAGAGCTACCATACCCCGATCCCTGAGGAGAGATCTGACTGGGATAGAGCTTATAGCCCGTGCGAGCCTCCGATCACTTCATGGGGACAAACATGGCAGGATATCCAGGAGGCAGGCTGATTACATTTTCCTTCGTACGATGGAGAGAGTGTGGGAGTTGACCCGCTCTGGTGATTGATTCAGGACCACTGATGTGGTTATCTAGTCGTCTAGTTAGTCGAGGCCATAATAAGAGCCAGTTTTCGGGGATAGTTGCCTTGTATATAATATCCCTTTCTCTGACTAGACAGATAGACTCATGTATTTCACTTTTGGGCAGATGACTGTAGCACTGTTGTACTTTTGACCAGATCGAACTATGTATTTCTCGCATTATGTATATAAGTGTTTCCTTTCAGTTCAGTTCCTTAGTGACAAGATCACTGTTATTATCGTTATTATTACTGTACTTCTTATTAGAACTGTCATAATATAAAAGAATTGCGAGCTAGGTTATCCCCACTATAGAAACTGTGTAAGGCACAATCTTATGTATGATTGTGACCTAACGTTGAATTTTCCAAAATTTATCAGTATCATGCCGCCAAGAAGGATTGGAACTAGGGCAAACCCTGGATTTGAGGACCAGGGAAGCCATAACCAGGATGGTAGGAACCAAGAACACGTTGAAGAGGAAGATGAGGATTATGTCGAACAGGATGACTTCCAGTATGAGGAGGAGGAAACATTTGATGTGGAAGGATTTGAGATAGAGGATGAAGAAGGATAAGCTGAGGTTGAGCAACAAGTACCAAACCCAGGCATGGATCCCTGTTAGGCACAAAGCGTGCGCTAATAATTCATGCAAGTATACGCATTCGCAAGTAGTACATAATGATTTCTAGTCCGTTCCCACAGAGACTCTGACTAATTATGTTCAATTAACACTTACTCACCAATGTATGATTACTTCTCAATGTCAAGACAATAACACTTAAGGTTGATTAACTATTTATTAACTACTATTAAATACGAGAATTAAACACTTGAATTAACACTTGAATTAACAATATTAAACACACATGAGATCATAACGTTATTACTACTTCATTCAATAGTTATTGTAATTACCCTTAGCATGTAACGGTGATGATATTAATCAAACAACACGAAACTGATAAAAGCCAACTTTCGTTGCACAAATACCATTCTACCAAGCATCCACAATTAAGATAGAAGTTGAATAGGCATCAATTATGTTGAGACCCTATATGTCTATAGAATTTGACAACATAACAATTTAAGCGCAAGTTTTTCATTATGATTACACAGGGAAATTAAAACGGTTAGAGTTACCCACTAATCATGCATACAATACATGAACCTATGCTTGCATGGCAAGTTCTAAATCTCAAGATTCACTGTCACTTCACTAGAGATTAACAGGCTATCTTATATGTTCGTGACGCATATAAGACAAATAAGCACAACCTATGCTAGATATCATATAATCATCACATACCAAGGTGTTGAACAATTAACTAAAGAAATCCATAGTAAATCCGCTACGACCCCATGATCACGATTAGCCCATGATAGAACTCATCGTCACCATGGGTTCATATGAAAACATGATAATCACACAATGATATAAACTAATAAAAATACTTATCAAAACCAGAGTACGTCACAAGAGTATTAAGGTTCCAAGTAAAGAAAACTAGCATCCACAGTTACAACAAATTAAAAGAATCACAAGATAACGTATGATTCCTCTTCTTCGTCGTGGTGTGCTAAAATAGTTTTCTTAATCTTCTCACCTTGCTCCTTACTTGTTACTTGTCGCTTGTTAAATGTCTCCCAAGTAGGTTTATATAAGAGTCCACAAGAAACAACAGTCTCAGAAGCCCAATAGAAGTTGAATTAGAAAATCCAAATTCTAAATTTACGACCCAAGGCGGCCACCTCAGTTCCCATGCGGCGCCTGCATCTCCAGGCGGTCGCCTGCATATCCCAGGCGGGCACCCGCACAGCTTCTGGAAAATCCCACTTTCTGCTTCTAATTTTGCTGAATTCTTCTCACAACTCCCCGTAACCGATTCCAAGTACTTCCCTAGGCTTATTATATTGAAATCTCCCTAATTACGTAAGTTATACCCTGAAATACACAAACACTAAAAAAATGCATCAAATACACAAAATACTTGATTTTAATACATCAATTCAAGCCATGATAAGACGTTCTAAGTGGTATAAAATGCCACTTATCACACCCCCAAACTTAAATCAATGCTTGTCCTCAAGCGTCACAGACTCAAAAACAAAATAAAAACATGCATGAATGCAAACTACATGAAATGCAGCGATCCCCATCGCAATGACTAAACCAACCAACACACGACATCTCAACAAATGCAATTAGGCGACTAAAGATCAATCAAATCACACAAGCTAACATACAACTAGAAATGTGGTGTGTGTGAATGTTTAACAGATATGCTTCGAAACTAGATCAATTAGCATAACTCAATTATCCTCAAAGAAATCACAAGATTATACGAAGAATATACTCTAGACACAAAATGACTTATAACACTTCAAGATCACTGGAGCTTATTACAGAATCATTCTTTTATTCAACACAATAAACAAATGTTTATTTGATCGTGCAATGAGTGAGGTCCACAAAAGACTTATGCAATGGCATCCATTTAGCGAGCGTTAGGTTAGTGGATCCCAGACTATAAAAGCCTTAGGTCACTAGGCACAAAGTCCCCTAAGAACTTAATAACTCGAATACCAAAGAGCTCACTCATGATCAATTATGCATTAAACCATATTTTTTTCTTTTTTTTCTTTTTTAGAATTTTTTTCTATGCTTTTTCTTCTCTTTTTTTTTCAATTTCTGAGCAAGTACGTTTCGCTCCATCTTGCTCAACCCTAGACTACTCGCATACAATACGAGTCGGCTACTAGCCATTTGATGCATAGCCTTGACTAACAATGAATTCCAATTTTTACTCCAATTTTATCTGTGCATGCCTTTTATCATTAAGAGCCTATCATACATTCTAAGTATAAGCAATAGATTAACCTCAAAAACCATCAAACCATGAAAACAATCTAGTCCTTAAACATATTCTAAGACTTAGTGAAATTACAAGTGTTTCTAGCATGCATGTCAACCTAACAAGATTCAACATCACTTTAACTTTATCACTACACCCGCATCAATATCACATATCAATTGGTAAAGCAACACAAAGGGATCATGGTATATGCATGAGCTATGTGACATGATAAAACTATGAAATAAATAAATAAATAAAAATTATATGGCAAAAATATGCAACTATATGAACTAAAATAACATGAATATGCAACTACATGATACACACACAAATATGTTCCTTAACTACCACCTCCAAACTTAAAATCTTCAATGTCCCCAGTGAAGGTAATAGAAAGGAACACAGGGTATACCTACTCAGAGAAATCATCATCATCATCACCCTTAGAGGGTGGAGTGTCAGGAGGCGGATAAGTAGAGTCCTCACCAAAAATGGGCCACTAGATGTCAGCTCCAAGGCCTCTGAAAGTAGTCCCAATGCTAGGGTGAGCTCTTGTATAAACCTGCTATTTGACTCGAACATCGCATCCATCCTCCTGGAAAGCCTCATGTACTGGACATAAGCTATCCCTGAACCATCACCTGCCTGGGCTCTAGAAGAACCTGCATCGCCCTGAGCCTGACTGGGCCTAGCCATCGTAGCACCAGCTGCTGGACGTCCTCCTGGAAGACGATATCCTAAACCATGCTCGTCGGGCTCTCCACCCGTCCACTCCTGCATCACATTCAGCGTCGATGAATCAATAGGAGCGGCTGACATCTACAGCTGCTCATTAGAAGGCCAGTGGACTCCAACTGCCTTACACAGCTTCATGACAATACAGGCATAAGGGATGTTATAATGCGTCCTCCCCCTCAAAAACTTCAAAATCCCTTGGTAGATGAACTCACCAAGGTCCATATAATACTCCTCATTCAAAATCCCCCACAACAACCTGGCTTTCTCAACTATAACCTCATGTGCATGCGAAGAAGGCAAAATATTAGCACAAATAAAGGCATTCCATGCACGGGCATACCTGTTCATCGCAACAGCCGAAAAAGAACGATACTCGTCAGATACCGTCTTAAACTTCCACAGCATGCCCAGCTGACAGAGAGTAACTATAATCAAATCTGAGTCAAAATCCTCAGGGATATTCTTATTCCAATTCTCCTCATGGGCCTTCCTTTGTCGCTGCCCAATAACATGGAAAATTGCCTCGGGCTGATAATTAACAGTAAGCCCACGAACAACATAATACCCATTCTTGTCAGCCTTGGCGTTCACATAGAACTCGCGAACAACACTCATCGGGACCGCCTCAGGTGACTCGCAAAAAGTAATCCAACCCTTCTCTGCAATCATCGGCAATAACTCACCATCCCTCCCCGATGGCAAAAATTCCCTCTCCTTCAGAATCGGCTTAGTCAGAAGCCTAGCATACTCCTCCTCAACAACCCTATCCACCAATCGGGGCCTTGCAGCAGTACCCCTTAATGAATCAGCAGTCAGAATGGTGTTGCTGCTATCGACAATTCGAGATCTCTTTGGGGCCATTGAAATTGAGAATAAGAGTTGTAGAGTTGTGTTTTGTGTGTAGGAAAGAGTTTGTAAGTTGATCGTATATGGGAGTGTATATGGAGAGGTTGTGTGTATATATAGGGTATGATTTAAGTTAGAAATAGATTAGGAGTGGGGTTATGGCTAATTTGTAGGATGAATTCGTGGGTAATGGGGTTTGTGTGTACTGTGGCCGTGTTTTTATAATTTTTCTGTTTTTATAAGGCTGAAAACCGAATTTTCAAAATCCAGGTCCGCAGGCGGTCGCCTGGAACCAGCAGGCGGCCGCTTGGAACCTGCAGGCGGGCGCCTGGAAGGTTCCTGGAAAAAAAAATTCAGCCAGTTTTTTCTTATTTTTTGGGTTTTTGGATAGAGTACTAAATTCTAAGGATTCCTATGGTCTCATATCTTGGTTTGCCTCCCAAGAAGCATTTCTTTTACATCATTAGTTTGACGTAGAGTAGTTCGATCAAGTTGACAATAACACGACACTAACCACTTCCCGGTTTGCCGTATCCCCATAATAGTGCTTCAATCTCTGGCCATTAACTTTGAATGCTTGGCCCGGATCATTCTCAAAAATCTCCACCGCTCCGTGTGGAAACACAATTTTGACGATAAATGGTCCAGACCACCTTGATTTCAACTTTCCAGGAAAAAGTCGGAGACGAGAGTTGAATAGAAGAACTTGTTGCCCCGGAATAAATAACTTAGGAGATAGCTTCCTGTCGTGCCACCTTTTTACTTTTTCCTTGTACATTTTATTGTTCTCGTACGCTTGAAGTCGAAATTCATCAAGTTCATTTAACTAAGCATTCGCTTCTTCCTAGCTACATCTTGATCAAGGTTTAACTTCTTCAATGCCCAATATGCCTTATGCTTAAGCTCCGCAGGTAAATGACATCCCTTACCATAGACAAGTTGAAACGGGGACATCCCAAGTGGAGTCTTGTATGCTGTTCTATAATCCCAAACAGCTTCATCGAACTTCAAAGACCTATCTTTCCTTGACGGACAAACAACTTTCTCTAGAATGCGCTTGATCTCTCTATTAGACACTTCAGCTTGACCATTAGTTTACGGATGATAGGCAGTAGCAATACGATGATTCACATTATAGCGCTGCATCATAGAAGTGAACTTACGATTGAAGAAATGCGACCCCTCATCACTTATGATGACACGTGGCATTCCAAACCTTGTGAATATCTACTTATGAAGGAAACTCAACACTACCTTCGAATCATTCATTGGTAGATTATTGACTTCTCCCATTTCGAGACATAATCGACTGCCAACAAGATGTACAGATTATTCCAGGACGGGATAAATGGTCCAATGAAATCGATTCCCCAAACATCTAAGACCTCAACTTCAAGCATCATATTTAAAGGAATCTCATCCTTTCTAGTAAGATTCCTAACTCTTTGGAAATGATCACACCTTAAAACGAACTGATATGCATCCTTAAACAATGTAGGCCAGAAAAAACCTGCTTGAAGAATACGAGCTGCTGTCTTTTCACCACCATAATGTCCACCATAAGCTGTGGAATGACAGTCTCGTAATATACCCTCCGTCTCACAGAATGGGATACATCTCCTGATGATCTGGTCAGCTCCTTGTCTAAACAAATATAGTTCATCCCACATGTACCACTTCACCTCATGCATAAACTTCTTCTTTTGAGTTGCATTTATATTAGGAGGCATTATATTGCTAACACGATAGTTCACAATGTTTGCGAACCATGGCTCTTCCTCTTGAACTGCGAACAACTGCTCATCCGGAAAAGATTGGTTGATCAATGTCTTATCATGTGAAGTAGAACCGGGATTCTCCAATCTAGAGAGATGGTTAGCTACTTGATTTTCAGTACCTTTTTGATCCTTGATCTCTAACTCAAATTCCTATAGCAAGAGCACCCAATGAATAAGTCTAGGCTTCGAATCCTTCTTTGAGACCAGATAGCGAATGACAGCGTGATCAGTGAATATTGTCACCTTTATCCCAAGTAGATAAGATCGAAATTTTTCGAAACTAAAAACTATAGCCAAGAGCTCCTTCTCAGTAGTGGTATAGTTCATTTGAGCTCCATTAAGCGTCTTACTAGCATAGTAGACCACATGAAAGATGCTATTCTTGCGCTGCCCAAAAACTGCTCCCACCGCATAATCGCTTGTATCGCACATCATCTCAAAAGGTTCTGTCCAATCAGGTGCCGTAATAACTGGGGCAGTTATTAAACTCTTCTTGAGAGTCTCGAATGCTGCCAAGCATTCATCATCAAATTTGAAAGGAACATCTTTCTCAAGCAAGTTGCATAACGACTTAGATAACTTAGAGAAGTCCTTGATGAAACGCTGATAAAAACCCGCATGACCAAGAAAACTACGGATTCCTTTCACAGAAATAGGTGGCGGAAGATTTTCAATGACTCCCACCTTGGCTTTATCCACCTCAAGGCCCTTGCTGGAGACCTTATGCCCAAGAATGATGCCTTGTTGCACCATGAAGTGACATTTTTCCCAATTGAGCCCCGAATTAGTTTCCACACACCTTTTGAGCACCGAACGGAGATTATTCAAACATTCATCAAACGAATGTCTAAAGACGGAGAAGTCATCCATGAACACTTCGACATTATTTCCAATCATATCAGAGAATATAGCCATCATGCATCTCTGAAAAGTGGCAGGTGCACCACATAAGCCAAAAGAAACTCTGCGAAAAGCAAACGTGCCAAATGGACAAGTGAAAGTCGTCTTTTCTTGATCTTCTGGTGCAATGCAGATCTGATTGTAACCCGAATAGCCATCCAGAAGACAATAATACTCATGACCAGCCAACCTGTCAAACATTTGATCAATAAATGGAAGAGGGAAGTGATCCTTCCTCGTGGCTTTATTCAACTTTATGTAGTCCATGTATACCCTCCATCCTGTGACTGTTCGAGTGAGGATGAGCTCATTCTTCTCATTTGCTACCACAGTAATACCTCTTTTCTTAGGTACACATTGCACGGGGCTCACCCAAGAACTGTCAAAAATAGGATATATGATTCATGCATCCAGCCACTTTAGAATTTTCTTCTTCACCACTTCTTTCATGATAGGATTAAGTCTTCGTTGTTGCTCGGATTAAGTCGGCTTGCTACCTTCCTCTAGCAGAATTTTATGCATGTAGTACGAAGGGTTGATCCCTTTTATTTCTGCTATAGTCCATCCGATAGTCGATTTGAATTCTCTCAAGACCCTCAAGAGCTTGTCCTCATCACTACCTGAAAGGTCAGATGCAATAGTAACAGGAAAAGTAGATGCATCACCTAAAAAAGTATACCTCAAGTGTTCAGGCAATGGTTTAAGCTCCAAAGTAGGTGCTTCCTCAATAGATGGTTTGAGCTTTCCCTCAGCCTTCTTGAGATCAGTATAACCAAGAGATTCAAATGGCATATCTAGCTTTCGCTTCCAAGGAGAAGCATTTGGATATTGTAGTTGTTGATTGCCTTCCTCATCTTCACTGTCAAATTCCCCCAATAAGGCTTTTTCTAAGGCATTAGACCTTAGCACATGATCAAATTCTGAAGTTACCGCAGAATCATTCAAATCCACCTTGAAGCACTCCTCATCTTCTGTAGGGAATTTCATCACATTGAATACATTGAATGTCACATCCTGATCTTGCACCCGTATAGTAAGTTCACCATTTTGCACATCTATCAAGGTACGGCCTGTAGCCAAGAAAGGTCTTCCCAAGATTATGGGAATCTTCTTATCTTCCTCGAAATCCAGAATGACAAATTCTACAGGAAAGATGAGCTTATCCACCTTTACTAATACGTCCTCCATGATACCTCATGGGTATGTAATAGAACAATCAGCCAATTGTAGAGACATGTAGGTGGGCTTTAGATCAGGCAAATTCAACCTTTTGAAGATAAACAATGGCATCAGATTGATGCTTGCTCCTATATCGCAAAGGCACTTGTCGAATAACAACTTGCCAATGGTGCAAAGAAGGGTGAAGCTACCTGGATCCTTAAGCTTTGGAGGTAATTTTTATTGCAGCACAACACTGCACTCTTCCGTTAGAGCAACGGTATCAAGATCATCCAGTTTCACCTTCCTTGAAAGAATACCTTTCATGAATTTCGCATAACTAGGCATTTTCTCCAGAGCCTCAGCGAAAGGTATGTTGATGTGAAGTTTCTCGAATAACTCCAGAAACTTACCAAATTTCTTATCCAGCTTTTGTTTTTGCAATCTCTTAGGAAAAGATGGTGGAGGATAGAGTTGTTTCTCCCCTGTATTACCCTCAGGCAGAGTGTGTTCAACAGTAGTCTTCCTTGGTTCCCCCTCTTTCTCATTTTGTTTCTCTTCTTCAACTACGACTTCAGCTTCTCCATCTTTTGCTTTTTCAGCATCATCAACTTTTCCAGACCTTAAGGTAATAGCTTTGACTTGCTCTTTAGCTTCCTTCCTGCCTGGCACTTCATTATCACTGGGAAGTGTGCCAGGATGACGATTAAGCACGGCATTGGCTATTTGACTAATTTGATTCTCCAAGGTCTTGAAAGAAACAGCCTGACTTTTGCACAACAGCTTTAGCTCCTTGAAATCAGTGCTAGAAGGTGGAGCATCACTTCCTTGTTGAGGATATGATTGCCTTTGAGCATATTGCTGAGGTTGCTGGAATCTACATGGATTAAACTGCTAACTTACAATCTGCTGATATGGTTGCTGAACAGCATTCTGATTGTTGCTCCAGCTAAAATTGGGATGATTTCTGTTATTAGGATGATAAGTAGCTGGCATAGGCTGCTGCGGTCGCTGATAATTGTTCACATAATGAACAGATTCATTAACAAGAGAACACTGATCTGTAGCATGAGAGCCTACACAAAGCTCACAGACCAAAGCTATTTGATTGAATCCATATTTGGCTAAAGAATTGACCTTCATAGACAGCACTTGGAGCTGCGCTGCAATAGCTGTAGCTGCATCAACTTCCAGAATACCTGCTACCTTCCTAGGCATCATCCTTTGAGTTGGGTTTTGATGCTCGTTTGCAGCCATAGTTTGAATGAGATTATAGGCCTCAGTATAGCTTTTGGCCCACAAGGCGCCTCCAGCAGCTGCATCGAGCATGGGCCGAGATTAGGCCCTCAAACCATTGTAGAACCCAGTGTTCACCATCATGTCAGGCATACCATAATGTGGACACTTTCTCAACATCTCGTTATAGCGCTCCCAAGCTTCGCACATAGATTCTGTTGGTTTCTGCGCAAACTGATTAAGAGCACTCCTCATAGCTGTAGTCTTGGCCATTGGATAGAATTTCACCAGAAACTTTTGTGCGAGATCTTCCCAAGTAGTGATGGAACCAGCTGGTAAAGAATGTAACCAGTCCTTAGCTTTATCCCTCAGAGAGAATGGGAAAAGCCTCAGCTTGATAGCCTCATTAGTAACACCATTATATTTGAAAGTACTGCAGAACTCGACAAAATTCCTGATATGCATGTTGGGATCTTCAGTCACAGCACCTCTGAAAGAAACAGAATTCGGTACCATCTGAATAGTGCCCGACTTGATTTCAAAATTATTGGCCTCAATAGCCGGATGAATGATGCTTGACTGAATGTCATCAATTTTAGGCCGAGAAAAGTCCATAAGAGCTGGATCTACTGGATGTATACGATCACCCATGATTACCGGTTCTTTCTTTTCACTCTCTTTATCCGAATTTTCAAAATCTGACTTCTCTGGAATGTCAAGAAGTGAATCTATCTCCTCAGCCATATCTAGAGTCCTCTTGCCAGTGTGAGAACGTGTTTGCATAAACGCTCACTAGAGTACTTGAAACATAACCGGAAACAGTAAGTAACAAGTCTTAATCAATGAGTCCTAATGACCACTGATGACAAGTACATAAACTAAACAAATTAACACCGAGTCCCCGGCAGCGGATGCGCAAATAATTCACGCAAGTATACGCATTCGCAAGTAGTACAGAATGAGTTCTAGTTCATTCCCACAGAGACTCTGACTAATTATGTTCAATTAACACTTACTCACCAATGTATGATTACTTCTCAATGTCAAGACAATAACACTTAAGGTTGATTAACTAATTATTAACTACTATTAACTATGAGAATTAAACACTTAAATTAACACTTGAATTAAAAATATTAAACACACATGAGATCATAACTTCATTACTACTTCATTCAATAGTTATTATTATTACTCTTAGCATGTAACAGTGATGATATTAATCGAACAACACGAAACTGATAAAAGCCAACTTTCGTTGCACAAATACCATTCTACCAACCATCCACATTTAAGATAGAAGTTGAATATGCATCAATTATGTTGAGACCCTATATGTCTACAGAATTTGACAACATAACGATTTAAGCGCAAGTTATTCATTATGATTACATAGGGCAAGTAAAACGGTTAGAGTTACCTACTATTCATGCATACAATACATGAACCTATGCTAGCATGGCATGTTCTAAATCTCAAGATTCATTGTCTCAAGAGATTAACAGGCTATCTTATATGTTCGCGACGTACATAAGACGAATAAGCACAACCTATGCCAAATATCATATAATTATCACATACCAAGGTATTGAACAATTAACTAAAGAAATCCATAGTAAATCCGCTAAGACCCCATGATCATGATTAGCCCATGATAGAACTTATCGTCACCATGGGTTCATATGAAAACATGATAATCACACAACGATATAAACTAATAAAAATACTTATTAAAACCAGAGTACGTCACAAGAGTATTAAGGTTCAAAGTAAAGAAAACTAGCATCCACAGTTACAATGAATTAAAAGAATCACAAGATAACGTATGCTTCCTTTTAACGTGTGCTAAAACGGTCTTCTTAATCTTCTCACTTTGCTCCTTGTTACTTGTCGCTTGTTAAACGTCTCCCAAGTAGGTTTATATAATAGTCCACAAGAAACAGCAGTCTCAGAAGCCCAATAGAAGTTGAATTAGAAAATCCAGATTCTAAATTTACGACCCCAGGCGGCCGCCTCAGTTCCCACGCGGGCGCCTGCATCTCCAGGCGGTCGCCTGCATATCCCAGGCGGGCGCCTGCACAGCTTCTGGAAAATTCCACTTTCTGCTTCTGATTTTTCTAAATTCTTCGCACAACTCCCTGCAACCGATTCCATGTACTTCCCTAGGCTTATTATGATGAAATCTCCCTAATTACGCAAGTTATACCCTGAAATACACAAACACTAGAAAAATGCATCAAATACACAAAATACTTGATTTCAAGACATCAATTCAAGCCATTATAAGACATTCTAAGTGGTATAAAATGCCACTTATCAATCCCATGGAGCAGTTCATGCAACTATTAGGCAGATTTTGGAACGTCAACCCAACCCACCCCCTCAAGGAAATAACAATGATGTGGCAAACTCTTTTAGGGCTTTCAAGTCCCTTAAGCCCCTGAGTTTACGGATCAACCGACCTAGTTGAGGCAAGGGCATGGCTAAAGGAAATGGAGAAATCCTTTGAGTTCTAAGTACTGATGAGGCACAGAAGACTGTATTTGCTACCTACCTTCTGAAAGGAGAGGCCAATGACTGGTGGGAGGCCAAGAAAAACATGGAGATAGATGTTGTCATAACCTGGGAGAGGTTCAGTCAGTTGTTTTTAGGGAAATATTTCCCGAGGTTTATGGAGAACCAGATGGAGCTCAAGTTCTTGGAGCTAAAGTAGAATAACATATCTGTAGTAGAGTACAAAGCAAAATTTACTGAGATATCAAGGTTTGTGTCGGAGTTTGTGAGCACCGAGGAAAAGAAAGCTAGGAGGTTTCAGCAGGGACTGAAACCGTGGATTTAGAATAGGGTGGCAATCCTTGAGCTTACAGATTATGCCACTCTGGTGCAAAAGGCAACAATTGCAGAAACCGGAAGTGAACAGATGAAGAAGAAAAGAGAGAAAAAAGGAATAAAGAGGAAAAGTATGAGCATGGGCGGAGGTCCCGCAGGAGGGAGCTTCCCAACTAGATTTAATCGAGGAACAGTGTCCCTACCGGGAAGGAGTACTGGGTTTAAGCGGCCCGTAAGTGTGAATTTGAGCCAGAGCGGCCAGAAGTCAGGAATGTCCTATTCCAACCAGTCTCGACCCCCATTACCAGCCTGTAACACTTGTGGAAGGATGCACTCTGGGGATTGTAAAGGAAAGCCAGTAACCTGCTTTAAGTATGGTCAAGAGGGTCACTATTCAACTAAGTGCCCTTCGTCAACCCCCACCATCATTCCAACCACCACTTGTCATCAGTGTGGATGCCCGGGTCATTGGAAGATGGAATGCCCAATGAAAAAACCAGCAGCTTCAGGAGCAAGCAGGGCTGCCTCCAATAAGCCACCTACTGCGAGGACTTTCAACATGACAGTTCAAGATGCTATGAAAGACTTAGATGTGATAGCAGGTACCCTTTCTCTAAATTCAGTTAGTGCAAATGTTTTATTTGATTCGGGAGCAACTAAATCTTCTATATCGAGGGACTTTGCGCATAAATTAAGACTTAAGGTTGAACCCTTGATAGGTACCTTACTAATAGAAATAGCCAACCATGAAGTTATTCCTATTAACCAGATTCACCCCGCGTGTGAGTTAGGCATAGGGGAAGAATCTTTTAGTGTTGATCTTATTCCTTTTAAATTAGAGGAATTTGATGTAATTTTGGGAATGGACTGGCTATCTAGCAATGATGCTCAGAATGACTGTAAGGGGAAGAAAGTTAAGTTGAATATCCCAGGGAAGAAAGGAGTCATATTTAGAGGGAAGAGGCAGACGCAGAAATTTTTGACCATGGCCCAGGCCAATAAGATGCTACGAAAAGGAAATGAGGCTTACCTAGCCTATCTGGTGGACACGCAGAAGGAGGTTCCCAACTTGCAAGACATTCCGGTAGTCAACGAATTTGAAGATGTATTTCCACAAGACCTTCTAGGACTACCACCCGATAGAGTGATTGAATTTGCTATTGAATTGGTCCCAGGGACGGCACCAGTTTCAAAGGCACCATACCAGTTAGCCCCATTAGAAATGAAGGAATTGGCTACCCAATTAAAAGAACTTTTGAATAAGGGTATGATAAGACCCAGTGTGTCTCCGTGGGGAGCACCAGTATTATTTGTTAAGAAGAAAGATGGGAGCATGAGGCTGTGCATCGATTACCGAGAGTTGAACAAGCTAACTATAAAGAACAGGTACCCGTTACCCAGAATAGACGATCTGTTCGACCAGCTAAAGGATGTTGTCTACTTTTCCAAGATTGACCTGAGAACTGGATATCACCAACTAAAGATTAAACCCGAAGATATTCCAAAGACTGCGTTCCGAACCATGTATGGGCACTATGAGTTCTTGGTAATGTCCTTTGGATTAACCAACGCCCCAGCGGATTTCATGGATTTAATGAACAGAGTATTCAAGAAGTACTTGGAAATGTGTGTAATAGTTTTTATCGACGATATTTTAATCTACTCAAGGACCGAGTCAGAACATGGAGAGAATTTAATGATAGCTCTAGGAATACTCAGAGAAGACCAGTTGTTTGCCAAATTCTCGAAGTGTGAATTCTAGCGGAATGAAGTACAGTTTTTAGGACATATGATTAATAAGGAAGGAGTATTGGTCGACCCCTCCAAGATAGAGGCGGTCTTAAATTGGGAAAGGCCAACCACACCCACTGAGGTAAGGAGTTTTATAGGATTGGCCGGCTACTATCGTAGATTTGTGCAGGATTTTGAGAAGATCGCAGCCCCTTTAACGCGACTTACTCGTGAGACAGAGAAGTTTGAATGGACAGAAAAATGCGAGAACAGTTTTCAAGAATTAAAGAAAAGGTTGGTAACGGCCCCGGTGTTGGCGTTGCCAGACAAAAAAGGAGATTTTGTGATATATAGTGGCGTGTCGCACAAAGGATTAGGGTGTGTGCTTATGTAGCTCGGTAAGGTGATTGCGTATGCGTCGAGACAACTGAAGGAATACGAGATTAGATATCCTACTCATGTCCTTGAGCTCGCGGCAATAGTTTTTGCCTTAAAATTTTGGAGGCACTACTTGTATGGAGAGAAGTGCGAGATTTTCACAGACCATAAGAGCCTCAAGTACAAATTCACGCAGAAAGAGCTCAACATGTGTTAGAGAAGATGGTTAGAACTAATCAAGGACTATGATTGTGATATTCTCTATCATCTAGGGAAAGACTCAAAATGATAAAGACTTCAGAGGAATTGATAAGGGATTTCTAGAAAATGGAAATAGAAGTAAAGGTAACCGGATCCGGAACCGAAAAGCTGTTTGAGATCTCGATGCAGCCAGAGTTATTGGAAAATATTAGATGATGCCAAGAAAAAGTAATGAATGAAGGCAGAGAGTCAATGACTGGAGAAGAGATCCATACTGAGAGAGATGATAAGGGGATAATGAGGTATTCCTACAGGATTTGGGTTCTGAATGTTCAAGAGCTTAAAGACGACGATTTTGGATGAAAGCCATAGTTCAAGGTATTCCATTCACCCGGGGAGCACCAAGATGTATAGGGATTTAAAGGAGTATTACTAATGGCCCAACATGAAGAGGGACGTAGCAGAATGGGTAAGCAAATGTTTGACTTGCCAAAGAGTAAAGGTAGAGCACCAGAGACCCAGTGGACTTTTACAACCCCTGGAGATTCCCGAATGGAAATGGGAACAAATAGCTATAGATTTTTTTGTAGGCTTACCAAGGACAAAAGCCAATCATGATGCCATATGGGTAATTATAGACCGACTGACAAAGTCAGTTCACTTCATTCCTATTAATAAGAGATACACAGTCGATAAATTGGTGGACATTTACCTTAAGGAAATAGTGACGCGATATGGAGTCCCAACGTCCATTGTCTCAGACCGAGACCCCAGATTCAACTCCAGATTTTGGAGGAGCTTTCAAGAATGTGTGGGAACCAAATTAAACATGAGTATCGCTTACCATCCCCAAACGGACGGGAAAAGTGAAAGGATCATCCAAACACTAGAGGATATGTTGAGAGTCTGTGCAATAGATTTTAAAGGAAGTTGGGATGATCACTTTCCGTTGATCGAGTTTTCTTATAACAATAGCTTTCATGCCAGAATCGGAATGCCGCCTTACGAGGCCCTGTACGGAAGAATGTGTCGATCTCCCTTATATTGGGATGAAGTGGGAGAGCGAAATATGCTCGGACCCAAAGTGGTCCAAAGGACCAAAGACATAGTGGATCTCATCAGAGGACGGCTTGTAGCAGCCCAAGACCGATAGAAGAAGTATTCAGACCTAGCCTGAAAGGATAAGGAGTATGAAGTAGGGGACTTAGTACAACTAAAAATATCCCCTTGGAAGGGATTGATGAGGTTCGGAAAGAAAGGGAAACTAAGCCCAAGATACATTGGACCTTCGGAGATACTAAGACGAATTGGGAAGTTGGCTTACGAGATAACCTTACCACCGAACCTACAACAAGTTCATAATATGTTCCATATGGCTATGCTAAGGAAGTATCATCAGGATGCCAGCCACATACGGGAATACGAGCATGTGGACATGCAACTAGACCTGACTTACGTGGAGCAACTAGTGAAGATTATGGATAAAAAAGAGCAAGTGCTTCATAACAAGGTTATCAAGTTGGTCCGAGTTTTGTGGCAAAATCATAATGTGGAGGATTCAACTTGGGAACTAGATAGCGCAATGGTAGAAAAGTACCCCTCATTTGTTTTCTATCTAATTCCGAGACGGAAACCTTTTAAGGAGGGGAGACTGTAATAACCCCAAAAATTTTGGACTTTTTGTAATCCTTATGAATAGTGATTTTGCTGATTATGCTGAATAAGAAATCTTTTCATGCCACACTATGTAGGAGTTCTTTTATTGATATTCTGAGATCTTATTAGTACTCCATATGGTATATAAGTGTATGTAAAGATCGTCAGAATCCAAATTCGAACACTTTGATTTTTCCCGAAAATCCACCAGATACCGAAAGAATTGAGTATAAGGTAACATGATTAAAAGGATTTAAATTTAAGGATTATAAGAGAGGATTATAAAAGGAATATAAAATATTGAGAAAGGTTTAGGGGAACCCAAGTAATAAGATCCCGGAAATGATCCCTCAAACGATAAATGAGAACGAAAGTTAAGTGAACCGTATAACAAATAAGCGGTCATTAGCCAAGTAATTAAGGGTTAATCAAAGAGGTTAGTAGATGATGATGTCATCACACCACAAAAGGAAGACAAGTGTAAAAAGATGACATAAGCTTGATGACATAAGCATGACAAGGAGAAGGGTGTTGTTGGTTGATTCTTGGCCACGCAAATTTTACCATGGTAAAAATTTAATCAATTGCCAAGACAAAAAGAAGAAGCAACCAAACATAATTCATAAAACAAAAAGAAGAAAAGTTGACTTGCTCTCTCAGGAATACGCTCTCGGCCTTCTTCCTTTTTCAAGAGGAAAAATTCCAAAAATCAAGATCGAAGTTTTGTTAAATTACAAGGTAATTATCCAAGGTCCCTTATGATTAGTTATGGCTACCCTAGGAGTTTAAGCTCCAAATTCCTTCATAATCTCTTTCAATAAATCAAGGAAGAAGATGATGAATAGTGTTTTCAAGTTACTAATTTTGTTTTCTTTATTTTTCCTTTAAGATCCAAGCATTCCTAAGCTATCTCAAGGCCTCTTAAGGCTTCCTAGCTACTCTAATCACTCCAAGGAAGGTATAAAACTTCCAAACCCTAACTTTACTTTGAGTATTAGGAATGGTTTTGATTGTTATAGTAAATGAGAAGCATGATACTTGTGTGTTTAAAGTTTGGATTGGATTTGTAGTGATTTGGATGTTGGAACCTTGTTTATAATTAATGAAACTTAGGTATAGTGAGTAGTTCATATTTGGGGTTGAATGAATTGGAAAATCTTGAGATTTGGGACTGATGTAGTAAGGTTTGGATGAGGGTTGGTTGTATTTTTGATTGTGACTTGAATTGTGGTTTTTTGGAGTGGTTTAAAACTTGGTAATCGCGTAAACATAGTCGTCGTAATGCCCGTTTTCATACAACTATTTGTTCTTAGTGTTCGGAATAGAGAGCTAACTGCTGAATCTGCGACTTTTCCATGTTTATCTATATTGTGTCATAAGCTTCATTTTGATATATGGTTCGCTTGAATCCGATGTACGGTTTAGGAGAAATAACCGTTTTAAGTAACAATGTTTCCCGAACGAACCATTTCCCCTCGCCTTACTTTGAAACCTTGGTTAAGGTCCTTAAATGAATATTTGGAGTAAGAAACAATTATTTAAGGTTAATAGGTCAGTTGGTAGAGTATTCGCGAAAGAGTCGCCTTAAAATTCGTAACGGTTAATTTATTAAAAATGGTGGAGCCGAGGGTACTCGAGCGACGTATGTGAATCATTAAGCGCAAAAGCGAACGTTAGGGTCTAATTGGTTAAATACTAGTTTCTTAAGCGACCGTGGTTTAATTCTAACTTATACGTTGTTTATAGGTTACCAGACTCACCCCAGGCCTTTTACCACCCCCAGTCGCACAGGCATGTTTTCTACCCGTTATATTGTTGTTGTGATGTTTATGTGTATATGCATTATCTCGTGATAAGTGCATGATTATTATTAGCAAATCTTGCGATATATTGGAGCATGTTGATATGATATATATGCATGCCTGTTTCATAATCTTGATATTCTATCATCAATTCAAATGCTTATAAGCTGCATAATACCTATGCTAGAGATAAGTAGTAGTTGCGTATACCCTTAGTATAGGGGACTCGAATGTGAACATTTTTCTAAACTAGGAGTCGATGTTCCCGAGTATAATATATATTTATATATATATATATATAGTTTTCTATAACTATTAATCGAATAAGGTATATTTGATTGTTTTGAATAATAATCAAACTGATTTTCGATTATTCAAATAAAGATCGTACTTTCGTATAAGTATGTCTTTTGTTATATATTATTCGTTTCAAGTATGAGTTTTTAAAAAACTTCTACTTCAATTATTTTTATAAAGATTATGCTTATGGGAATATTATTTAAATAATAATATTCAGATATTTTCTAATATATCGGGATTGATTTATTTTATTAAATCATCATTACTCTAAACATTCTGTAACACCCCCAAATCCGGGGTCGGGGATTCGGGTTGTCACGAGTTCCATTTCCCTTAATAATACCTAATCTTAATAAACAACCAACTACTGCGTACTGTGACCCCACAATAAACACACACCACAATTTATAGTCTTAGAGTCATTTTATTCCACAATTATAAGTTATTATACCTCAAAAGGGTTTTTGAATAAATTTACATTTTTTTGCCATTATTACAATTCATAATGATACATAAGTCTGGTACATCAAAAGTTGAAAGCCTAGCCTATTGGTAGTTCCTACCTCAGCTACAGCGGCATCAATACCAATAGGAAACTGCGAAACATTTCCTATCCGCTCGCAAATTGGGAGCTTGGTCATGTTCATCTTGTCTATCTGTTGTTGTGTGATGAAAGAAGAAAGCAAGGGTGAGCAACAAACCCGCCGAAATAATATGTATAACAATATATGAGCATTCTCATAGTACTCATGAAAGTCTTGGTCAAGAAGAAATGAACCAAGTTGATATCTTAACGGGACCAATCCAAAATATTCAGTATATATGTATATATACTTTTCGAAATCTTTGAAATCCTCTAACATATATAATATACACAGATTTCCATTTTATAACTGTATAAAAATATCGTTTCAAGGTGATCTCATATATCTAACCTTGTCTAAACATTTTTCTGAAAATCTTTGTCATGCATAAGATAATCATTAACTAGATATAAGTTGAAAAGATGAAGTTACGAGATACTCTAATATACTTATATCTTTGATGAATACTAATCGAACTACCACCGTTCAAGCTATAATCAATTTCAAAAGTTCATCACATAGATGAGACTACAAGGTAAGACTTGAATAGATTCAATCTTTGAAATATCATTTGAAAGAATGAAGTTACGAGATACTTCATTAGTCCCGATATATATACACCTATATATATATACATTTCCTACACTCTTCTGCTATGGAAGTATAAGCAGAGTTGTCATTCCCAAGAATTTCGGAAAGAATAAACTTTGGCATAAACTTGATATCTTGTTGATCAGGCAAAGATACCAATTAAGTCACCTTTTCTACTAGTAGATGGATGAATCCCCCATTGGTCATCACCCTGGCCGCATTAAGACCTTATCTGGACTGCCACTCAGCCACTTACGCATTGATGGACTCCCACTGAGCCACTTACACTTTCATGGACCCCCACTGAGCCTATGTTGCTTATGCCGACGCATTTCGATTGGGCTTACTTCCTGAATGTTGGGCAAGTAATCAAACTCTTTTATCAAATTAGCAACTTCGTTGCTCCAAAAATACACCACGGAGCCGGATCCCTTAGGTTTTGAGCGAGTATTTAAATCCCCTTCGAAAGAAAGATTTTAAATCTGAAAATGAGTTTTGGGATCCGCTCTAGCTTTTAAAATCAGTTTGAAGACTCGAAAACATTTTAAAGAATGTTTAGAGTAATGATGATTTAATAAAATAAATCATTTCCGATATGTTAGAAAATATCTGAATATTATTATTTAAATAATATTCCCATAAGGATAATCTTTATAAAAATAATTGAAGTAGAAGTTTTAAAACTCATACTTGAAACGAATAAAAAATAACAAAAGATATACTTATACGAAAGTACGATCTTTATTTGAATAATCGAAAATAAGTTTGATTATTATTCAAAACTATTGAATATACCTTATTCGATTAATAGGCAAGGGATTGACCTTGATGAAACTTTTTTGCCTGTAGCCCTGTTAAAATCAATTCGGATTTTGCTTGCGATTGCTGCTTACTACGACTATGAGATTTGGCAAATGGACGTGAAAACGGCCTTCCTCAATGGGAAACTTGAAGAGGAAGTGTATATGACACAGCCAGAGGGTTTTTTTTCAAAGGGAAATGAACACCTAGTGTGTAAGCTGCTGCGAACCATATATGGTTTAAAGCAAGCTTCTCGTAGATGGAACATCCGTTTTGATGAGACAATCAAAGAGTTTGGTTTTATCAAAAACATAGATGAACCATGTGTCTACAAAAGGTTAGTGGGAGCACGGTAACATTTCTTGTATTGTATTGAAAGAGGAGACGTCAAGAGAGTTGACACACATAACAACGTAGCAGACCCACTCACAAAGCCACTTTCTCAAAGTCACTTTGATCGTCATAAAGACAAGATGGGTATTAGATACCAGAGTGATTGGCTTTAGTACAAGTGGGAGATTGAAAGAGATGTGTCCTAAGTCCAATCATGTATGATGATTTAGGAATAACTTTTATGTAATCTGTTTTGATTTCATTGATATTAATAAAAGACTTGTTTTGGTTTTATTGCGGGCTTTATCTATTTAGGTGTTTAAATAAGATATACCATAGTTTAGAGTAAAGTTTTTTATGGATTATGATGAGATCATAATAATGAGACCTAAAAGATGATAACTCTAAACTTAAATATTTCCTGGTCGTAGGATTACTAACTGGTAATTAGTAATCCACCAAGATCGGTACATATTATGCTTGCTTCATTATGAAAGATGTCTGTTCTCATAGACATTTGTGTGGTGACACTATAGCTAGTATGTAGGTGCTTATTATAGAATAAGTTCACTGAACATGACTCACACAGCTGAACAACTGATGGAGTTCACTCACGTGTCAGCAGTTGTTCACATAGTGATAGTTGTACAAGTATACTTAGACTTGAGGTCATCATAGTCATCTTGTGTACACTGAACTATGCTTTAGTTTAGTTCTTAGTCTCCAAGGACAATTATAAGGGCTCTACTGGGTATAGGAATTTGTACACGAAGATAGTGTATGATCAATAAAGGATCTACCCCTTCTAGTGAAGGAAGAGAATGTTCAATGCTGATCCACTTATGCTAGTTCAGGAATCTCTGGCCAGAGTGAATGAAATTAGAATGGAGTTTATAATTTACATTAAATAGAACTAAGCATAGTGAATGGGAAAGTAAATGATTAAATAAGATAGGCTTGACACAAGTTCCATGCCTTGTATTTAATCGTGACATTGCAGGGTAGAAGGAATTGATTGTACGGTAACTACTCACTGAATAGGTTCTTGGTATTCTATGCAGTAAATTCGTATTATCCGGATAGTCGCGATATGCTGAGAAGTATCCTCACGATGTAGAATAAATATGATTAATTTATTAATTAATCATATTTAAAGAATTAGAGAATTTATATAAATAATGATAAAATAGTTTTATTATTATTTATTTCTACTACCGGCTTAATATTGAACCTACAGGGTCACACCATAAAAGAGAATGATTTAATGGTGGAGGAATTAATTAATAATGGCTGGTAATTATTTATTTGTGAAATAAATAATTAATTAGCAGATTTAATAATTGATTAAATGAGATTGAATTAATTCTTAATATTATTAATTAAGAATTTAATTTTGGAAATTAAATCAAGTGAGAGAATTATATTTCTAAAGTGTTTGGAAAAAGGATTAATGATTAAAAGGTGTTTTAATTATTAGTTAATTGGTTAATAAGAATAATCAATTAAAGGGTTAATAATAATAATATTTTATGGAAAATTTTCAGCTTAAAATTTTGCCTATAAATATACTATTATAAACCCTATTTTCCAAAACCCAAATAATTAACCCTAATTCTAAAACAGAATAAGAGGGAGGCAACTAATTCTCTCATCCTCTTCCTCCTCCATTACATTGATCTCTTGGTGGATACCGGTGGAGTGCTTCACACTTGAGGAGCAGCTGCTAGGGATCTCCGCTCCTCGTTCTTGGATTTCTATTAAAGACCTCCATCTTTCCATTAATGTAAAGCTTCTTAAGGTAAACATACTAAAATACGAATTAAATATTATTTTTCGCATGGATCCTACGGAGGGTTTCGGTTATTTTTAAGATTTAAATTTACGTTTTCGTTGCGTTTATGTGCTTAGAACCCTTCAATGGTATCAGAGCTACTTGCGAAATTTTTTTAATTCGTTTATGTGTTTAACTGTTTCCGATATATGAGCATGTATGTGATTCGCCATGATTTGATGTTGATATAATATGCTTATATATGTATGGTTTTTATATATGATATTCATGTGAGTTGTATAATCATAAGATGATTATGTAATTTGTATATATACTGATATATACATGATTTATGTTTGTTCTAATTATGAGAATCATATTAGATACGGATTCTGAATTGGCTGCTGCAGATTTGCTGAAATCTGGGTCTGGTGTCCGATTTACGCAAACGAATACCCTATTCTGTAGGTAAACGAGAGTCTGAACAAAAATGATAGCAGAAGCTATCAACGACTCGTCTGTAAGGCGTTTGACGTCGTTTACTTCTCGTAAACATTGATTCTTGTTTTTCTGATTTGATTCTGATTTTTCTGATTTTTGTCATATATTTTTTTTATGATTAGATCATGAATAATATGATATGTTAAGATCAGATTATGTGTTTTAACATTCTTTTATGTGTTGTATGAGCATGGTGGATGGTTATGGCCTTTCGACCTTAGTGTAATGGTTTTGGTTTTGGTTTTAAATACGACTTGCATGTCGTCAATCTTTGTAATCATAAATCTCGAATGTAACTCGAGTTATTCTTGTAAGTTCATTAGATTAGTTTTACTTTCCATCTATGTAATGTAATTGAAGACTCAAGAAGGATATCCAATGGAGGTGATACAAAGAAGAAGACGAGGCATAGAAGAAGTCTAAATAAAGAAGAAGACTTATGTAATAAGTAGTTGTATTTATTTCCATCACCATATTAGATTGACCTTGATCTTTATCATGAGTTTGATAAAGATCACATAGGATGGGGCCATAACCAAACACATTTACTTTATTGCACTTTACATTTACTTGTTTATTTAATTTTATATATGAGATATATGCCTATATTTACCATGCGATGATAGATTTAGGTGAACTTAAATCAATATAAGGCGTGCTCTAGAAAATCTAGAATAGGAATCGTTTCTTGCCTTAACAATAATATTATAAATACAATCATGAGATTCTTGTGTTTATGAAACACGTAATTAAATATGAATTTTCAATATTGAGAGAAAGGATGATTCTGTCAAAAGCAGATTTCTATCTGTAAGAAAGGGGTATTAAGTGACGCCTCTTGACAATGCTTCCCCCGATCTGTGAATCATCTGATTATCAATTATTGATTTGAAATATTTAATTTAAAAGTAAGAATCTCTTTATAATATGATTATGATTGTAACATAATATAATCCCTCTAAAATTAAATAATATCAAGTAGTAATTGGCCAATGACACAACGGGCTTGTGTCGGTCATAGCCTTCCCACATGGTAGAAAGTGGTTCTTATTTTTAAATTATTGTCGTTTCGTGCTACACCCGAGGGCTTTGATTTCGAAATAAGAAATACTTGTCTATTACATAGAGATGTGTACATTGAATTAGAATCTAAAGGTCGTTACGTGCTACAGCCGTGGGCCGTTGGAGACTGATTCAATTGTACGAAATGTTGGGTTAGACTTGACTTAGAATATTGAGTTTATCGTGCTACATCTGTGACTCAATTATTCAAGAGGCTAAAGTTTTATTAGGGAATAACATAAGATGTAATTGACAAGAGTTTTCTGCCTATTGAACATCACATGACGTTTCATGCTACAGCTGAGGTTGTGTGATGGAATGTAGGATCCCTATTCCCACTAGCATTATGAATGCTTAATTTTCACATAGGGGTTGTATAAATTAGATAAACTAGTGGGAGCCATTTATGAATAAAGACCCGATTCATATAGTGTCTTGAAATGAAATTGAATATTTACTAAGTGTTGTTATGTGTTCATCATTTATAGATTTACTATATTCGTTATGTCTTCTACACTATCACTCTGGAGTATACTAGATGCTCACAAGTTGACTGGTCCTAATTTTGCTGACTGGCTTCGAAACTTGAGAATTGTTCTCAGGGTTGAGAAGCTGGAATATGTGCTTGACTCACCTAAGCCTACTGAACCTGCTAGCGATGCACATAATGATGAACATGTTGTGTTTCGTAAGTGGATAGATGATGCAAATGTTGTTCAATGCATCATGCTAGCTTCCACGAACATTGAGCTACAGAAGTAACATGAGCATATGGATGCTCACACTATCTTTATGCATCTACAAGAGTTGTATGATGTGGCAGGGAGGACAGCTCAATATGAGATATCGAAGGAACTATTCGGTTGTAGGATGTCTGAGGGATCATCTGTGAATGACCATGTACTTAAGATGATCAATTTGATTGAACGTCTTAGACAACTTGGTTTTGCCATGGATGGGAGCTGAGCCAAGACTTGGTCTTGCAATCACTTCCGAGTTCGTTCTCGCAGTTTGTTGTGAACTTTCACATGAATAAGCTGGATGTCAGCCTGCCTGAACTCCACAACATGTTGAAGACTGCGGAATCAAATTTTCCCCCTAAGAAGAGTTATGTTCTTCTAATTGGTGAAGGTTCCAATCCTAAGAAAAGGAAGAAGAACCCTTCCAAGAAGAAGAAAGTAGGTGAGAAAAAGCCGGTTCCACCAAAAGCTGAAGACCCCAAGAGCAAAGTTGTTTGCTTTCACTGTAACAAGGTGGGGCACTGGAAGAGGAACTGCAAGGTTTACCTTGCAGAATTGAAGAAGAAGAAGGGTAGTGAGACTACCGCTTCTGATTCAGATATGATCATGATCAAAGTTAAAATGTCACTAAGTCAAATTTCTACTTGGGTATTAGATACCGCCTGTGGTTCTCATATTTGCAATTCGTTGCAGGACTAAGGAGAAGTAGGACTCTTGAAGAAGAGGAGGTGATTCTACGGATGGGAAATGGAGCAAGAGTTGTTGCTGAAGCTGTAGGATCATTTCATTTACATATGCCTACAGACAAGACTATTGTTCTAAATAATTGTTATTTTGTTCCCTCGATTGTGAGGAATATTATTTCTATTCCATGCTAGACTTGGCTGGATTTTCGTTTGTTATTCAGAATAATAAATGTTCAATTCTTAGAGATAACGTTCTTTATGGAAGTGGTATTTTAAACAATGGTCTGTATGTATGTGACGTAGAGCACAATTTACTACAAATTGAACATACTAATAAAAGAAAAAGGGATGATGAAAATCTCACTTTCTTGTGGCACTGCGGACTTGGTCATATTAGTGAAAATAGACTGCAGACATTGCATAAGGAAGGGTTACTTGACCCCTTTGATTTTGAATCATATCCGAATGCGAGTCTTGTCTATTGGGTAAAATGACCAAATCTCCATTTAGTGGACATGGAGAGAGGGCTGCAGATTTGCTAGGATTGGTACACACAGATGTATGTGGACCAATGTCTATGCAAGCCATGGGTGGATTTTCATACTTCATTGCTTTCATAGATGATCGATCTAGATTCATATATGTGTATTTGATGAAACACAAGTCTGAAGCCTTTGAAAAGTTCAAATAATATAAGTATGAAGTGGAGAAACAAACCAAACATAGTATTATAACTCTTCAATTAGATCGAGGTGGTGAATACTTGAATGGAGAGTTTCCAGCTTATCTCAAAGAAAATGGTATCGTCTCCCAGTGGACTCCTCCATATACTCCACAGTTGAATGGGGTATCTGAAAGGAGAAATCAAACTATGTTAGACATGGTTCGGTCCATGATGAGCTATGCGAATCTTCCAGTATTCCTGTGGGGTTATGTATTGGAAACCTCAACATATTTACTGAATAAGGTGCCTTCCAAATATGTTCCTCAAACTCCATATGAGATATAGAAAGAAAGGAAACCGAGTCTTAAACACGTTAAGATTTGGGGATGTCCAGCTTATGTCAAGAAAGTTGACCCAGATAAGCTGGAATCTCGATCTGTAAAATGTAATTTTGTGGGATATCCTAAAGAGACTGTAGGGTATTACTTTTACACCGATCATCGGGTGTTTGTCTCCAGACATGCTACCTTCTTGGAAAAGCAGTTTATCCTTGAAGGAAACAGTTAGAGCAAAATTGAACTTGATGAAGTTCAAGAAGCACAAACTACTACGGATCAAGTGGAAACACCTGTTCAGACTGAACAATCTTCTGTGGAACAGCCCATTCATAGGTCAGGGAGAGTGTCTCGCCAACCTGAGAGGTATTATGGCCTTGTCATTGAGAATGACAATGAGTTGTCAATCATTGATGATGACGACCCTGTGACCTATAATGAGGCTATGAGTAGTGTTGACTCAGAGAAATGGCATAGTGCCATGAAATGCGAAATGGAATCTATGTATACCAACCAAGTATGGACTCTGGTTGAGGCGCCTGAAGTGTTAAGCCTATTGGGTGCAAGTAGGTATACAAAAGAAAGATTGGAGCAGATGGGCAGGTGGAGACCTATAAGGCCAGGCTCGTGGTAAAAGGATTCAGACAAAACTGCTTACTAGACTTTGATGAAACTTTTTTGCCTGTAGCCCTATTAAAATCAATTCGGATTTTGCTTGCGATTGCTGCTTACTACGACTATGAGATTTGCTAAATGGACGTGAAAACGGCCTTCCTCAATGGGAAACTTGAAGAGGAAGTGTATATGACACAGCCGGAGGGTTTTCTTTCCAAGGGAAATGAACACCTAGTGTGTAAGTTGCTGCAAACCATATATGGTTTAAAGCAAGCTTCTCGTAGATGGAACATCCGTTTTGATGAGACAATCAAAGAGTTTGGTTTTATCAAAAACAGAGATGAACCATGTGTCTACAAAAGGTTAGTGGGAGCACGGTAACATTTCTTGTATTGTATTGAAAGAGGAGACGTCAAGAGAGTTGACACACATAACAACGTAGCAGACCCACTCACAAAGCCACTTTCTCAAAGTCACTTTGATCGTCATAAAGACAAGATGGGTATTAGATATCAGAGTGATTGGCTTTAGTACAAGTGGGAGATTGAAAGAGATGTGTCCTAAGTCCAATCATGTATGATGATTTAGGAATAACTTTTATGTAATCTATTTTAATTTCATTGATATTAATAAAAGACTTGTTTTGGTTTTATTACGGGCTTTATCTATTTAAGTGTTTAAATAAGATATACCATAGTTTAGAGTAAATTTTTTTATGGATTATGATGAGATCATAATAATGAGACCTAAAAGATGATAACTCTAAACTTAAATATTTCCTGGGCGTAGGATTACTAACTGGTAATTAGTAATCCGCAAAGATACGTACATACTATGCTTGCTTCATTATAAAGGATGTATGTTCTTATAGACATTTGTGTGGTGACACTATAGCTAGTATGTAGGTGCTTATTATAGAATAAGTTCACTGAACATGACTCACACAGCTGAACAACTGATGGAATTCACTCACGTGTCAGCAGTTGTTCACATAGTGATAGTTGTACAAGTATCCTTAGACTTGAGGTCATCATAGTCATCTTGTGTACACTGAACTATGCTTTGGTTTAGTTCTTAGTCTCCAGGGACAATTATAAGGGCTCTACTGGGTATAGGAATTTTTACACGAAGATAGTGTATGATCAATAAAGGATCTACCCCTTCTAGTGAAGGAAGAGAATGTTCAATGCTGATCCACTTATGCTAGTTCAGGAATCTCTGGCCAGAGTGAATGAAATTAGAAATGAGTTTCTAATTTACATTAAATAGAACTAAGCATAGTGAATGGGAAAGCAAATGATTAAATAAGATAGGCTTGACACAAGTTCCATGCCTTGTATTTAATCGTGACATTGCAGGGTAGAAGGAATTGATTGTACGGTAACTACTCACTGAATAGGTTCTTGGTATTCTAAGCAGTGAATTTGTATTATCCGGATAGTCGCGATATGCTGAGAAGTATCCCTCACGATGTAGAATAAATATGATTAATTTATTTATTAATCATATTTAATGAATTAGAGAATTTATATAAATAATGATAAAATAGTTTTATTATTATTTATTTCTACTACCGACTTAATATTGAACCTACAACGTCACACCATAAAAGATAATGATTTAATGGTGGAGGAATTAATTAATAATGGCTGGTAGTTATTTATTTGTGAAATAAATAATTAATTAGCATATTTAATAATTGATTAAATGAGATTTAATTAATTCTTAATATTATTAATTAAGAATTTAATTTTGGAAATTAAATCAAGTGAGAGAATTATTTTTCTTAAGTGTTTAGAAATGGGATTAATTATTAAAAGGTGTTTTAATTATTAGTTAATTGGTTAATAAGAAAAATCAATTAAAGGGTTAATAATAATAATATTTTATGGAAAATTTTCAGCTGAAAATTTTGCCTATAAATATACTATTATAAACCCTATTTGCCCCAACCCAAATAATTAACCCTAATTCTAAAGCAGAACAAGAGGGAGGCAACTAATTCTCTCAACCTCTTCCTCCTCCATTACATTGATCTCTTGGTGGATACCGGTGGAGTGCTTCACACTTGAGGAGCAACTGCTAGGGATCTCCGCTCCTCGTTCTTGGATCGCTATTAAAGACCTCCATCTTTCCATTAACGTAAAGCTTCTTAAGGTAAACATACTGAACTACGAATTAAATATTATTTTTTGCATGGATCCTACGGAGGGTTTCGGTTTTCTTTAAGATTTAAATTTACGTTTTCGTTGCGTTTATGTGCTAAAAACCCTTCACTAAGGGTATACGCAACTACTGCTTATCTCTAGCATATGTATTATACAGTTTATAAGCATTTGAATCAACAATGAGATATCAAGATTACGGAATAGGCATGCATATATATATATATATATATATATCATATCCATATGCTCCAATATATCACAAGACTTGCTAATAACAACCGTGCACTTATCTCAAGATAATGTATAAATATATTTATATCACAACAACAGTATACGGGTAGAAAACTTGCCTGAGCGTTCCGGGGTGGACTTAAGCTTAGAGTGGGTCCGGTAACCTATGAGCAACAACATAAGCCAAAATTAGACCACGGTCGCTTAAGAAACTAGTCAACACTCACTCATACCCTAACGGTCGCTTATACGCTTAACGATTTGCATTAATCGTTTTGCGTACCCTCGGCTCCACCAATTTTAATAAATTAACCGTTGCGAATTTTAAGACGACTCTTTCGCAAGTACTTACCAACTTCCTAACCCACCTTACATAATTGTTACCTAATCCAATTAGTCTTTTAAGGGCCCTAAACAAGGTTTCAAAATTACTCGAGGCTTCGGCTTCGCTCGCGAAACGCCGATAATTAAAATGGTCTTTTCTCATCGCTCATAACTCGGCTTCAGGCGAACGATATATCAAAACGAAGATCGTAACATGAAATATCTAATCATGGCAAAGGTCAAAATCTTACAGTGAGTTCACGGGTCCTGAAGCTAATCACAAAAACAGTCTAAGGTAAATCGGGCATTACGACGGCTATGTTTACGCGATTCCCAAAATAATTACCACTCTAAAACCTCATCAATTCACTTCCATCCTCCAACAACTAATAACACAACAAATACAACTTAAACCACTCAAAAATCAGTCCACACTCCAAGGTTTTACCAACTCATTCAATCACTACAAATTCATCATTCAAAATCAACACAACTTCACAAAATTCACTACTAAGCGTGGATCTAACTATACATTTACCAATTCATCTAAAAACTCAAACAATAAAGCTTAGTACTAAAGGTCAAGAAGTTTTTATACCTTGATTTATGAGTGAAAAGTTTCTAGGGAGCCTTAAAACCTTGATCAATCCTTATACAAGCTTGGATCTCACAAACAATCAAGAAAACACAAAGTTTGATTTTAAAGTTTCTAAAAGTCCGATTTAAAGAACTGTACAAATGAAGGTCTTAACATGATTATTTGGACGAGACTTGTGAACACAAGTTGTAGGATATATCAATACCTTTCCAACGAGCTATAGAACACAATATTTGAGTGAGTATTGAAGGAGATATTGCAGTTTGAAGTTTCTGGTATCATTTTGGCCGAGAGCAAAATGATGAAATGGAAAAAATGGAAAAGCTTCTTTGATTTCCTTGCATAAATATCTTCTCCCATGATGACATCATCCATCATGCATCACTTTCTTGCCATGTGTCAATCCCTTGTGGTTTGATGATGTCATAATCCTTGGCTTCTTGTACAAGCTTGTCTCTTGGTCGCTTATTTGTTTTACGGTTCGCTTAACTCTCATTCTCGTTAATAGTTTGAGGGATCATATCCGGGATCTTATTACTTGGGCTTCCCTGAAACTTTATTAATATCTTATATTTCTTTAATGATCCTCTTCTATAATCCTTAAATAAAAAATCCTTTTAATCATGTTACCTTATACTCAATTCTTTCGGTATCTGGTGGATTTTCGGGAAAAATCAAAGTGTCCGTATTCGAATTCTGACGACCTTTACATACACTTATTTACTTTACGAAATACTAATACGATCTCAGAATTTTCATAACAGTACTCCTATATAGCGTGGTCTGATAATTTTCCTTAATCAGCATAATCAAAAAAAAAATATTTCCAAGTCTTCAAAATGATTTTAAAAGTTAGGGTGGATCCCAAAACTCATTTTTACATTTAAGACCTTTCTTTCGAAGGGGATTTAAATACTTGCTCAAACCTGAGGGATCCGACTCTGTGGTGTATTTTATATTCGCAATGAGGTTGTTGTTTTGAAAAAACATTTTGATTACTTGCCCAACGTTCGGGAAATAAGTCCATCTATTTGAGTCGGCATAAGCAACATGGGCTCAGTGGGCGTCCATGAAAGTGTAAGTGGCTCAGTGGGAGTCCATCAATGTGTAAGTGGCTGAGTAGCAGTCCAACATAAGTCCTAATGCGGCCAGGGTGATGACCAGTGGGGAATTCGTCCATCTACTAGTAGAAAAGGTTACTTATTGGTATCTTTGCCTGATCAGCAAGATATCAGGTTTATGCCAAAGTATCTTCTTTCCAATATACTTGGGAATGACAACTCTGCTTAGACTTTTAATAGCAGAAGAGTGTATGAGATGTATATATATATAGGTATATATGTATACCGGGACTAATGAAGTATCTCGTAGCTTCATTCTTTCAACTAATATTTTAAAGACTAAATCCATTCAAGTCTTATCTTGTAGTCTCATCTATGTGACGAACTTCGAAAACTTATTATACTTTGAGCAGTGGTAGTTCAAGTAGTTTTCTAAAATGATATAAGTATAGTGAAATATTTGGTAACTTCATCTCCCTTTTAGCTTATATCTAGTAAGTAATTATCTTACACTTGATAAAGGTTTCCAGTAAGTTATCTATTTAGATACTTGCATTATTGATTAAACTATATATTATCTTGTGAGCTGTAATGCTCACTCTTGCTTCATTTCTTCATCACACAACAACAGTTAGGAAAGATGGCCAGACTCCAGTAGACCCAGCGCAAGAGCGTGGGAAGCATCCCGCGTCTTCCCGTTGATATCATAGCTGCTATAGCTGCGGAGGTAGATCTATCTATAGATCAGGCATTCTACTTTTGGGAATTAATTATGTATAATTATTACTTGTGGAAGATAATGGAAATTAACTGTAAACTTATAAAGTAATCATTTTGGGTTGTAATAACTTTTAATTTGTGGATTCAAGGACTTGTACTTATTTCAATTTCATCTTTGAGACTATAACGTGTTGTGGTGTGTGTTAGTGTGGGGTCACAGCATGAGGTTATTTATTTTTAATTAAGTTAAGTGATATTTATGGAAAGAAAGACCGTGAAGACCCGGATCCCTGACCCCGGATCTGGGGGTGTTACAACCTAGGTCAAAACTACTGTAACTTGGGAAATTGCTTAAATGTCATATATAGGGAAGGGAGACTCCCCTTCTACTGGGCGGCGCATGCTGCGAAGGCTGGGGTTGCTGGGGGCGTCGGGGCACGCTTGGGGCTTCCTCGGGGCTCCTGATCAACCACTTTATTGTGGTGATTCAGGTTTCCTCGAGAGTGTTGTGAGAAACTTTCAGATCATACCCAGCACCAAGCGGGCCAGCTGAAGCCTCTGTCACCGTCAAGCGACATTGGTGCTCGGCGTCGTTCGGAGTCACTTTTCAGGATTCCACGAAGTGATAGCAAAGGCCCCCATGGATTTATCCCTAGAGTTGACCCGAAAACTTTGATTCGTTGTCCCTTTACTATCGATGGCCCGATGTAAGATGTCCCTAGATTTGGAAGTGGCCTTTACACACGTGTAGCCAGACGGTGAAACCAAGCGTGCTTGCTTCATTTTCCAAAATAGCTAGATTCTTCTCGGTTCTGAACAGACATGGCTGGTTAGGCGGGGCTAGTATTATGATGTAACTGTTTCGGCCACAGTATGCCAAGCTTGAAGCTTCTCGGTGACCTTCGGCTACCGGTGGCTAAATGGTGCGGTTGAAAGGGTCATGAACTTTGCTGAGTGCTATCTCTTTATTTGTTCAAAACATGAGTCCCTAGTTCTTGGAATTTATTCATTATAGGCCGGTATTGGGGAAGCCTAAAGCTTAACGTGTTCCTTGGTCGTGGTTTCCCTATATAGAGAATGAGGTGGCCTTTGCCCGTGGATAACCGGACGGTAAAACCAAGCATGCATGCTTCATTTTTCCAGAATAGCTAGATTCATCTCCATTCTGAACAAACATGGCTGGTTAGGCGGGGCTAGTGTTATGATGCAACTGTTCGGGCCTCCATATGCCAATCTTGAAGCATATCGGTGACCTTCGGCTACCAGTGGCTAAATGGTGCAGTCGAAAGGGTCGTGAACTTTTCTGAGTGCTATCTCTTTGTTGGTTCAGAGCAGGCGGGCTTAGTTCTTGGAAGTGAATGGTTTACTTTGAGATACGCGTTTAGCGGTTCATGTTTCCTTCATTTGTTATGGTCAAGTACTTTCTAGACTTTTGGTCTTTTTGGGCTTGTACCTAATGGGTGTTGGAGGCATGTTGTACGTGTAGCACATGAGTGGTGGTTGGTTTGTTCCGGTCGGTTGGTTCCCTGCCTTGGCAGCGACAATCGCTTGTTCAAACTTGTTCAATTCTGCCCGAGTGATAAAATTTATCCTTGGGTTGGCCTGGCCCCCTGTGCATCATACCAATTTTGACGGAATTCTCAAGTCTCACATATCTCGGTCTAATTGTTTGGTGCGAGGTAGACCTCAAAGCTCACCTGGATGTCTGTCCTTGCTTTGACATTGAGACTAGAAGGCACTGGATACCCATGTGTCACTCGAAGTCTTGTATGTGGAAACATGTTCGGCTTGGGGTATTTGCCCCTTTTATGCCTGAAATTATTATCCCTTACGGAAGCCTGTCGTGCCCTGCATTGACTAAAGGATGGCATCTGTCCCTTGCTCATACGGAGCCGGCAACAAAGAGGAATACTACCTGGTTGATCCTGTCAGTAGTCATATGCTTGTCTCAAAGATTAAGCCATGCATGTGTAAGTATGAACTAATTCAGACTGTGAAACTGCGAATAACTCAATTAATCAGTTATAGTTTGTTTGATGGTATCTGCTACTCGGATAACTGTAGTAATTCTAGAGCTTATACATGCACCAAACTCCGACTTCTGGAAGGGATGCATTTATTAGATAAAAGGTCGACACGGGCTCTTCTCATCGCTTCGATAATTCATGATAACTTGACGGATCGCACGACCCTCGTGTCGGCGACGCGTCATTCAAATTTCTTCCCTATCAACTTTCGATGGTAGGATAGTGGCCTACTACGGTGGTGACGGGTGACGGAGAAATAGGGTTCGATTCCGGAGAGGGAGACTGAGAAATGGCTACCACATCCAAGGAAGGCAGCAGGCGCACAAATTACCCTATCCTGACACGGGGAGGTAGTGACAAAAAATAACAATACCGGGCTCTTTGAGTCTGGTAATTGGAATGAGTACAATCTAAATCCCTTAACGAGGATCCATTGGAGGGCAAGTCTGGTGCCACCAGCCGCGGTATTTCCAGCTCCAATAGCATATGTTTAAGTTGTTGCAGTTAAAAAGCTCGTAGTTAGCTAGAAAAAAAAAGCTCGTAGTTAGTTAGTTTAGCGCGGCTTGAATGTTTTAGAGAGCGATGCTCCTCCTTCTCTCTAGAAATGCTTTTCTACCACCTAGCTTTATACACTAATATCCAGATCTAATATCCAACAGTTTATGCACTTTATTGTAGTTTCTTTCCATTTTAGTCTCCCGCCTATTTCATTTTTTCCCCCACTTTTTCTTTTACCACTTATAGTAAATTTAGCTCATCTTCTCCATTATTCCACCATTGCTTTATACTTTTCCGAGCTCAAAAATTCTGATTCTCCTTGTTGTTAGTTTATTTTCTCTTCATTATGGGGTCTAGAAACTCTGAATACTCAGGAAGCATGAACTCGGACGAATTCTTAAATTTTATTGGGCATAATTATGTAGCTCCACCTTTGCTTGCCCTTCCTGCAGTTGACTGCCATGTTTTCATGGCTGAAGCTGCAAGAAATAGTGACTGGTCTCCAACTACAGCACATAGGATTCATGATGAAACTAGACTCATTCTTGATGGTGGTTCAACTAGGAATGACTTTGGGCCAAGCAATGGAGCTTCTCAAAAGGGCTCAACAAAGTCTAAATCCTCGAGCTCCAGAGCAAAAAAAGGTAACTCTACCACCTCGACTTCAATCCTTGAAGATTTACAGGATAAGTTTTCAGTGAAAAATGGTATCTTAACTGTTTATGTCCTTAAAGAGAATGTGGTTGACCCTGGTGCCCCTACGGAACCAATGCTTGATGCTAGTGATAAAAATAAGACTTGGAGTTCGATTATCACTAAGAGAATCCCTTTTATTGAAACAATGAGTGGTTCTAATGCTAAAATCATTTTTAATGAAGATAGCTCGTCTACATTATAACCTCCCAAGGGTTTTCTGTTAAATGCTAGGAAGAAATGGAATACTAGCATTATTGGTCACTTCATAGGAGGTAGTTTTGATTTTCGATTTGTTCGTGAATAGGCTTTTAAGTTGTGGAAAAATCATGGTTTGTGTCGAGTTTTTTATATCTCGAAAGGATACTTTACTTTCAAGTTTATTTCTTAGAAAGAAAGAAATGAAATTCTTAATTTAAACTCGGTTCTAAAGGGTGGTAAGACCTTGTATTTGTACCCCTGGATGGAGGCCAACAAGTTTAAGAAAAATGTGATTGAATCTGTTCCATGTTGGATAAAACTGGAAGAAGTTCCTCATTCATATTGGTCCAGGGATGGTCTTACCTACATTGCCAAATCTGTAGGAACCCCCCTCAAGTTTGATGAGCTTACAGCAAAGTTCGAGCCCACAACATATGCATCCGTTCAAGTAATGTTAGCATACTCGAGTTCAAGGCCAGATTATATCTGGGTGCCAGTCCAGGATGATCTTGGTGAAGAAGAGCTCGTCAAAGTTAATATTTTCTACCCTCAATTGCCTTATTCATGTAGCCACTGTAAAGCATTTGGGCACTCTTTCTCCTCGTGTATACACAATCCCAATGCAGTCAAACCAACTCCAAGGCCTAGGCCAGGTGGAGGCACTCAAGGGGCTGCAAAAATTACAAAAATAGACAAACAAAATATGGCAAAAAAATCAGTAGATAAAGCTCCAGTTGAGGTTGGCAAGGAAACAGAAAATGTGGAAGATCTGACAGATTTGAACCTAGTAGTATTTGGAGAATTTTTGGGCTGTGACCTAGTCCTTGATGGTGATCAAACCTTGGAGAATGTCCAGGCACAGGAAGACAATGATTTAATTCAGAATGGTGATGACTTAGAGAATTTTGATCAGGAGATTGACACTAATGTCTGGGCTATTCAGGAAACTACTAATGTGGAGGTTACTAATGGGGAGCCTAGCCTTGTGAAGGTTCCTAATGGGGACCCTAGTGTTGTAGTAGAATCTACTAATACAGAGGTTGGCATTGAGGTGCCTAAGTTTCCTTTGAACCAAAAAAGGAAAAGTGGGCATAGTCAAGATGCTACAAGACACGTTCATGCAGCCCAGTATCTTGCTGCAACGTCCACAGCGCCTACAGCCCCTGCAGCATCTACCGCGCTTGCAACATCCATAGTGGCTGCAACTTCACAACACCCGGTTGTCATTGCTTTAAAAGCTATAAATTCAGATTTGGTGGATGAAGATGGTTTTACCAAAGTGGTTAACAAGAAGAGTCCTACTTACAAGAAAAGTCCCAAACTGGCTGTTAAGCCAGTTAGTCTCAAAGATTGCAATGAAGTTTGTATCTTGGAATGTAAGGGGTATTAACAAGTCCCCTCATAAGAAAGAGTTACAGCAATTTATTTCCTCTAATAATATGGATTTTATGGGAGTTCTAGAAACAAAGGTCAAAGTCTCTAATGCTTTGGACATTTCAAAAAAATTAACAAAAAATGGCAATGGTTGTTCAACTATGACTACCACTATAATGGGAAAATTTGGGTTGGTTGGGACCCAAGTGTTTGGGAGGTTTCCTTGCATTCAAAATTTGCTCAGTTTATTACTTGTAATGTTAGGCTCATTGAGAAAGACTTGAATGTTATTATAACATTTGTGTATGCTTTTAATGATGCAATTGATCGTGTTCCGCTTTAGGAGTATATTTTGTCTATTTGTAATATTTCTTTACCTTGGGCATTTCTTGGTGACTTTAACTGCATTACTAGCTTGAATGATGTTTATGGGGGCCATGAGCATTGGACTCCTGAATGCAAATCTTTAAGGATTGTCTGGTTGATAGTGGCTTGGAGCCCATGTGTACGGTTGGTGATACTTATACTTGGATGAACAAAAGATTACATGACCCTATTTTTAAATGCCTTGATCGTATGGTTGCTAACTCAACTTGGTTTAATAACTTTACTGAGGGTAGTGTTTGTGTTAAGCACCGTGGCATCATGGATCACAATCCATTACTCTTCGAGGAGCCAATGCACTTTTAGAAATATGGTAAGCCCTTCCAATTCTTCAATTTTATGATTGAGATTCCTGGTTTTTTAGACTTGGTTGCTATTGCTTGGTTTATGCATTGTGTTAACTCCCCTGTTGCTCAGTTCAATGCTAGGCTCAAAAACACAAAGTTGTTACTTCGAAAGTTCAATAGAGACCATGGTAACATCCAGAGTAATGTGCAAATTGCTCGTGGCAACCTTGAAGTTTTTCAAGCATCTATGGGCTCCACTGTTGATGATGTCAGTCTTATTGAAGAATAAGATTTAATCTCTAGGCTCAACTTCGCATTGGCTCAAGAGGAATCTCTCTTACTTTAAAAGGCCAGGGTTAGGTGGCTGCATCTTGGCGATAACAACAACTCTTTTTTCCATCAGCAATGCAAGGTTAATTGGAATAGAAATAAGGTCTTAACTCTTCAAGACATTGATGGGAACCTTGTTCATGGTCAGGCCCCATATGCTTCTATGGCTGTGCAATATTTTTCTCAACTCTTAGGGGCCCCAACTCATAATAACCATTTTGATCTCTCTTTAGTTGGTTGCAAGGAAGTTAGTGAGGAGAAGGCTAGGCTCTTGGTGGCTCCAGTGACTGACATTATCATTTTTGATACTATTAAGAAAATGAAGAAGAATAAGGCCCCGGGGCCTGATGGGGGTTAATGTTGAGTTTTTTTCTTGCTAATTGGCACATCACGATTGCTAGTTTTTGTGCTACAGTTAGATGTTTTTTTTATCATGGTTTGCTGCCCATGGGTGTAAACTCTACCTTTATTGCTCTTATTCCCAAAATGGTGGCACCAACTCAAATGCAAGATTTTAGACCTATATCTTTGTGCACTGTTTTGTATAAGTGCATCTCAAAGATTATAGCCTCTAGACTCAAGAAGATCATGTCTTCTATGGTGGACATTTCTCAATCTGCCTTCATTCCAGGTAGATCAATTTATGATAATATTCTTCTATCTTAGGAATTGTTTAGAGGCTATGAAAGGGAGATTGGGGTGCCCAAATGTGCTCTCAAAATTGATTTACACAAGCCCTTTGATTCTATTCATTGGAGCTTCATTTTAGAAGTTTTGAAGAAAATGAAATTTCCTGATATTAGAATGGTTGGATCAAAGCTTGCATCTTCTCTACAAGTTTTCTATTAAGCTTAATGGGGTTGTTCATGGTTACTTCAAGGGCACCAAGGGCCTTCGCCAAGGGGACCCTATGTCCCCTTATATCTTTGCTTTGTGCATGAATATATTATCTTGCATTCTCAACAAAACTCCTGATGACTTTAAATTCCATTGGCGTTGTAAAGGGCTCAGAATCAATCATCTATTCTTTGCAGATGATATGTTGTTTTTCTCTCACAGATCCAAGCAATATGTTCAACTTATCATGAGTTTGATTGCTACTTTTTCTGGCTGGAGTGGGTTGGCTCCTAGTATCTCCAAAAGCACCAGTTTTTTATGCAATTGTGATGATGGCTTCACTAGTTGGTTTGACACCTTGTCAATTCCTCGAGGTACATTTCCTGTCAAATTCCTTGGAGTGCCCTTAATTTCTTCAAAACTTTGTATGAATGATTGCATGCCTCTCATTGATAAAATTACTTGTAGACTGCATTCCTGGGCCACCCTTTTGCTTTCTCTTGCAGGGAGAGTAATGCTAATTAAATCTGTTGTTAATGCTATTGAAGCATTTTGGTGCAACCATTTCATGTTGCCTACTTTAATCTATGCTATAATTCAGTCTTTCCTGACTAGATTTGTATGGAGAGGGAATATTAATCACAAAGGTGGAGCCAAAGTAGCTTGGAACACTATTTGTCTTCCTAGAGAAGAGGGGAGCCTTGGTCTTAAAAATATGATTGACTGGAACCGAGCTCAAATCCTTCACCATTTGCTCTATGTTGTTACTGATTCGGATTCTTTATGGCCAAAATGGGTGAATGCTTCAGTGTTGAAAAACAAACACTTCTGGACCTTGACAATTCCTACAGATTGCTCTTGGATTTGGAGAAAATTTTTGAAGCATCGTAGGGTTGCTCTACAATTCATTACTTAATCTATTGGCTCCGGGAATGACATTTTGTTGTGGTTTGATCCTTGGTGGGGAGATATTTACTCACAGTGCCCCTATCATTTCTCAATGTGGCTTGCACCATAGTGATATGTTAAGTAAAATCATTCACTTGGGTGCTTGGAGGCTCCCGAGACCTAATGCTAGACATCACCACTTGGATCCCTTGCTTGTCTATTGGCTCCAAGATTTTGATTCTCCAACTTTTGACTCCAGTGTGGTGGATACTCTTCTTTGGGATGGTATTAATGCAACCAAGGTCAAAACTTGGCACATTTGGAACTCTATTGGAAATAGCGGAGCCCTGGTCCCTTGGCATCAGGCCGTTTGGCACAGGCTCCACATTACCCGCTATGTTCACCATCAATGGCTCCTGTATCATGGTAAACTCAACACCTTTTCTCGTTTGCATAGATTTGGAATCACAGATACTCAATAATGTTACCTCTATATTGGTGGTAGGGAGACAGACTCACACTTGTTTGTGCATTGTACCTATAGTAGATGGATTTTATCTCGGCTACTGGCTGTGTTGGGCCTCTCGGTTGTTGGTGATTCCTGACTTTCTTTGCTCAATCATTTGACTGGTATTGAAGAAAAGCCCAGAAGTATGCTTGCCTTATGCTTGGTTCAGATTTATTGATATCACATTTGGAGGGAACGCAACACGCGTGCGCACAATAAGGGCATTTTTGCCCGTCTAAGCTTCTGCAAGGCATGGTGCATGATTTGGTGGCTAGACTCCACAGTTCTGTTTGGTTTATAAATTTAGCTTGTATTAGGCCTGATTTACATTTTTGTATCTCATGTATTTCTTTGTAGCTTTTTGGCTTTCTATCTCCAATCTTTTGCTTGAGATTGGTTATTGATTGCTCTCTTTATACGGCCTGTCATAGAGCATAGGGTTGATCCCTGCTTGTTTCTTGGTTCTTTGTTGATATATACATAATTTAAAAAAAACTCATAGTTGGATTTTGGGTTGGGTCAGCCCGTCGGCCTTTTGGTGTGCACCGGTTGTCTCGTCCCTTCTACCGGCGATGCGCTCCTGTCCTTAATTAGCCGGGTCGTGCCTCCAGCGCTGTTACTTTGAAGAAATTAGAGTTCTCAAAGCAAGCCTACGCTTTGTATATATTAGTATGGGATAACATCATAGGATTTCGGTCCTATTATGTTGGCCTTCGGGATCGGAGTAATGATTAACAGGGACAGTCGGGGGCATTCATATTTCATAGTTAGAGGTGAAATTCTTGGATTTATGAAAGATGAACAACTGCGAAAGCATTTTCCAAGGATATTTTCATTAATCAAGAATGAAAGTTGGGGGCTCGAAGACGATCAGATAACATCCTAGTCTCAACCATACACCATGCCGACCAGGGGTCAGTGGATGTTGCTTTTAGGACTGCACTCGCACCTTATGAGAAATCAAAGTTTTTGGGTTCCGGGGGGAGTATGGTCGCAAGGATGAAACTTAAAGGAATTTATGGAAGGGCACCACCAGAAGTGGAGCCTGCGGCTTAATTTGACTCAACACGAGGAAACTTACCAGGTCTAGAGATAGTAAGGATTGATAGACTAAGAGCTCTTTCTTGATTCTATGGGTGGTGGTGCATGGTCGTTCTTAGTTGGTGGAGCGATTTATCTGGTTAATTTCATTAACGAACGGGACCTCAGCCTGCTAACTAGCTATGTGGAGGTACACCTTCACGGCCAACTTCTTAGAGGGACTATGGCCTTTTAGGCCACGGAAGTTTAAGGCAATAGCAGGTATGTGATGCCCTTAGAAGTTCTGGGCTGCATGCGCGCTACAGTAATGTATTCAACGAGTCTATAGCCTTGGCCGACAGGCCCGGGAAATCTATGAAATTTCATCGTGATGGGGATATATCATTGCAATTGTTGGTCTTAAACGAGGAATTCCTAGTAAGCGCGAGTCATCAACTCATGTTAACTACGTCCTTGTCCTTTGTACGCACCGCCCGTCACTCCTACCGATCGAATGGTCCGGTGAAGTGTTCGGATTGCGACGGTGTGTGCGGTTTGCTGCTCGCGATGTCGAGAGAAGTCCACTGAACCTTATCATTTAGAGGAAGGAGAAGTCTTAATAAGGTTTCCGTAGGTGAACCAGCGAAAGAATCATTATCGAATCCTGCGATAGTAGAATGACCCGCTAACACGTAAACACATTGGGCAAGCGTCGGTGGGCTTCGGTCCGCCATTTGCAAACCTTTGGTTGGTGGCCTCTCTTTGGTGACCACCGGCCTACGAATCATCCGGGCGCGGAATGCGCCAAGGAACTTAAAATTGAATTGACGTTAGCCCCCTATTAGGGGCGGCGACGTCATTCCAAAACACAACGACTCTCGACAACGGATATCTCGGCTCTCGCATCAATGAAGAACGTAACGAAATGCGATACATGGTGTGAATTGCTGAATCCCATGACCCATCGAGTCTTTGAACGTAAGTTGTGCCAAAAGCCAATAGGCCGAGGGCACGTCTGCCTGGGTGTCACACATTTGCTTGCCCTAAAATGCTCACTCCTTGATGAGGGGTGTTGGTTTTTGGGCGGAAATTGGCCTCCCGTTCCGTGTTGTGCAGTTGGCGCAAAAGCGACTCTCCAGTGACGAACGTCATGACATCGGTGGTTGTAAAGACTCTGTAGTCTTGTGGCACATAATCGTGTCATCTAAGGAGCGCGAGGACCCTGAGGCGCTACACAACTTGTTCGCCTTAACTGTGACCCCAGGTCAGGCGAGACTCCCCGCTGAGTTTAAGCATATCAATAAGCGGAGAAAAAGAAACTGACAAGGATTCCCCTAGTAACGGCGAGCGAACCGGGAATAGCCCAGCTTGAAAATTGGGTGGCTCTACCGTCCGAATTATAGTCTTGAGAAGCTTATTCAGCGACAGTCCAGACCTGCAGCGATACTGACGTGGAAATCCTTCATCTGACTTGGGTATAGGGGAAAAAGACTAATTGAACCATCTAGTAGCTGGTTCCCTCCGAAGTTTCCCTCAAGATAGCTGGAGCCCGGGTGCGATTCTATTGGGTAAAGCCAATGATTAGAGGCATCGGGGGCGCAATGCCCTCAACCTATTTTCAAACTTCAAATAGGTAGGACGACATGGCTGCTTTTTTGTGCCGTGCCACAGAATCGAGAGCTCCAAGTGGGCCATTTTTAGTATGCAGAACTGGAGATGCGGGATGAACCGGAAGTCGGGTTACGGTACCCAACTGCACGCTAACCTAGAACCCACAAAGGGTGTTGGTCGATTAAGACAACAGGACGGTGGTCATGGAAGTCAAAATCCGCTAAGGAGTGTGTAACAACTCACCTGCTGAATCAACTAGCCCCAAAAATGGATGGCGCTTAAGCACGCGACCTATACCCGTCCGTCGAGGCAAGTGCCAGGCCCCGATGAGTAGGAGGGCGCTGCGGTCGCTGCGACACCTTGGGCGCAAGCCCAGGCGGAGCGGCCGTTGGTGCGGATCTTGGTGGTAGTAGCAAATATTCAAATAAGAACTTTGAAGGCCGAAGAGGGGAAAGGTTCCATATGAACGACACTTGCACATGGGTTAGTCCATCCTAAGAGATGGGGAAAGCCCTTCAAATAGCGCGTTTCACGTGAACTTCGAAAGGGAATCGGGTTAAAATTCTTGAACCGGGATGTGGCGGCTGATGGCACCGTTAGGGAGTACGGAGACGTCGGCGGGGGCTTCGGGAAGAGTTATCTTTTCTGTTTAACAGCCAGCCCACCCTGGAAATGGCTTAGCCGGAGGTAGGGTCCAGCGGCTGGTGGAGCACTGCACGTCGCGCAGTGTCCGGTGCGCCCCTGGCGGCCCTTGAAAATCCAGAGGACTGAGTGCCTCCCACGTCCAAACGTATTCATAACCGCATCAGGTCTCTAGGGTGAAAAGCCTCTGGTCGATGGAACAATGTAGGCAAGGGAAGTTGGAAAAAAGGATCCGTAACTTCGGGAAAAGGATTGGCTCTGAGGGCTGGGCACGGGGGTCCCAGTCCCGAACCCGTGGGCTGCCGGTGGACTGCTTGAGCTGCTCACACAGCGAAAACGGGTTGCCGCGTGCTGGCCGGGGGACGGACTGGGAATGGCTCCTTCAGGGGCCTTCCCTGGGCATCGAACAGTCGACTCAGAACTGGTACGGATAAGGGGAATCCGACTTTTTAATTAAAATAAAGCATTGCGATGGTCCCTTCGGATGCTAAAACAATGTGATTTCTGCCCAGTGCTCTGAATGTCAAAGTGAAGAAATTCAACCAAGCGTGGGTAAATGGCGGGAGTAACTATGACTCTCTTAAGATAGTTAAATGCCTCGCTCCTCTTCTTAGACCAAAGGCTCGCTCGCAGGATGATCCGGGCGGAAGACATTGTCAGGTGGGGAGTTTGGCTGGGGCGACACATCTGTTAATAGATAACGCAGGTATCCTATGATGAGCTCAACCAGAACATAAATCTCATATGGAACAGAAGGGTAAAAGCTCGTTTGATTCTGATTTCCAGTACGAATATGAACCCTGAAAGCGTGGCCTAACGATCCCTTAGACCTTTGGAATTTGAAGCTAGAGGTGTCAGAAAAGTTACCACAGGGATAACTGGCTTATGGCAGCCAAGCGTTCATAGGGACGTTGCTTCTTGATACTTCGATGTCAGCTCTTCCTATCATTATGAAGCAGAATTCACCAAGTGTTGGATTATTCACCCACCAATAGGGAACGTGAGCTGGGTTTTGACCGTCGTGAGACAGGATAGTTTTACCCTACTGATGTCAGTGTCGGAATAGTAATTCAACCTAGTATGAAACGAACCGTTGATTCGCACAGTTATTCATCGCGCTTGGTTGAAAAGCCAGTGGCGCGAAGCTACCGTGCGCTGGATTATGACTGAACACC
>NC_133656.1:20285464-20337964 GCF_009905375.1 Apium graveolens | reverse complement strand
CGATTCCAAACAAAGAGAAGTGGGAAAAGTAAAATAGGCATCAGCCCATCTGAGCAAACGTGGAGCGACCGACGACCATTCAAAAAGGGAGTGGGGACCGACTCCAAACCGGAGCGTCGGAGACCGATTCCAAACAAAGAGAGGCGGAACTGGGAAAAATGAAATGGGGCCTTGGGGGATATATGACTTGGGTCCAAGGCAACGGGGCCTTGGGGGTATTAGGAATTGTGAAGGTAGGATAGGTGTTTGGCAACGGGGCCTCGGGGGTTATCGGGTGTCTTGGGGCGTCAGGTTCCCTCGGTATTTGCACGATTGCCCTTCCGGCGACTGATTACCGATTACTCCAGTGAGAAAACACACGTTCAATGTTTTTCTTAAGATTTGGCAAAACATGTTGTTGAATAGTAATTTGTCACTAGAGATTGTGTCGGCGTTAGTTTGAAGCATGCTTTTGTTTTACACGTCGTGCTGGAGTAATTGCATATCCATTCAAAATAGAACTAATCAAAGTAGGAAGAAATAATGGTATAGTTATGACCAACTTTTAGCCAAAAAGAGCACTATGTAGAACGCTAAGTATCAAGGTCCTCTAAAAATTCAAAATATTAGTCATTTTTTAATAATGAATAAAGCTTAGATATTAAAAAAAAGATATATTTTTTAAATTTATTTTAAACAATATATATTAGGAAATAAGTTACATTTTTTGAATTATAATCAAAGGAAAATTTTTTTTTTTAATTTTTTAATTAAGTTTTCCCTTAAATTACTAATAAAAAATTAAAAATATATGTTGAAATTCAAAAAATCTGAAAAAATCATGAAAAATCCTAATCTTCATTAGCTATCATTTCCAAGTGGAATTATAAAAAAAATAATGAGTTTTGGTATGTAAAATCCCTTCCCGAATTAATTCAGAAAAAAAAAGATTTATAAAATCAAAATAAAATATTGAAAAAATCTGAAAATATCTGAAAATACTATTTGGAGTACTAGGATATATAAGCTTTCATTTGGTTATAAGAGTATAAAAAAAATGAGTGGAACTCCGAAAAAGGGCATTGTGATTGCTCGAACACCTAGGTCAAAACTACTGGAACTTGGGAAATTGCTTAAATGTCATTTATAGGGAGGGGGACTCCCCTTCTACTGGGCTTGTTAGGGAAAAACACGCGTTAATAATTCAAGCAAGTATATGCGTTCGCAAGTAATATAGAATCTTTTCTAGTTTGTTCCCACAGAGACTGAATTGGTTAACTATGTAATTTATGCACCGAAGATATGGCTATTATCCAATGCTAAGACTATAACAATTTTGGGTTATTTATACTACAAATTATACTAATGATTATACTAATGATTATACTAAGAGAGGAAAGATTGTTGTGAATTATATGAGACAAACATGGGATTTTAACTTCATTAAATACTTCATTCAATAGCCTTATTTTTCTTAACCTTAGCATGAAATGGTGATGACACTAATCAGATAACACGGAACCGCTAATCGCCAATTGTCGTTGCACGAAGAACATAGTAACAGACATCCACAAAAGAGATATAAGATGAATAGACACCAATGACATTGAGACCCTACATGTCTGTAGAATTTGACAACATGAAGGTTTGAAGCACAAGTTATCTATCATGATTACACAAGGCAAGTAAGATGGGTAAAATTACCTACGAATCATGCATAACAATAACACATGAACCTATGCTAGCATGGCAAGTTCTAAATCCTTAAATTTACTGTTGCTTCATTAAGAATTAACACGCTATCTTACAAGTTCACGACTCTTATAAGACGAATAAGCACAACCAATACTAGGCTATCATACAATCACCACACACTAGGGCATACAAATAATTTAACTAAAGAAATTTATAAATAAATCCGCTAGAACCCCATGATAACGATTAGCCTATAATCGGACTCATCATCAACGTGGGTTCCGATGAAAGCATGGTATAATAAACGTAGTCTTTATAACCAATTAATAAAACCAAGTACGAAACAAGAGTAAGGTTCACAAAATAAGAAAACTAGCATCCAAGTTACAACTTAGAACAGAGATTCACAAGTAAAAACAAGATCTTTTTCGTTTTCGTTGAATCCGTGCTAAAACGGTCTTCTTACGGCTCTCGTTGCGCTCTGGTACGTCTCTTTATTAAAAAGACCTTATTTGAATATATATAGTAGCCCTAAACAATCTGGAAGTCTTCCCTTTTAGAATCAAAGTAGAAACATGATTCTTGAATTCAACACCGGCGCGGGCGCGCGCTATCAAAACGCGGGCGCGCTGTCTTTCTGGAACCCCGACGCGGCCGCGTGCTATCATAGCGCGGGAGCGCCGTCCTTCTGGGAAAAACTTAGATTTCATCTTTTTCCAACAACACCTGGACACCAAATTAGCACCAAAATAATGCTAATTCACCTGATTACCTATATAATGCCTGAAATGCAAAAACACTAGAAAACACGTTAAAACACTTAACAACTTGAGTGCAAATGCACAATTCGAAGCTTATTAGAGCATAATAAATTGTCATAAATGCCACTCAACATACCCCCAAACTTGAATCGATGCTTCTCCTCAAGCATAAACAGACTCAAAGAACAAGAAACAATAAATGCATGAATGCTACTATATGAATGCAACGATCCCACTAGAATAACTCAACTACTCAATAAGCGACATATCAACAAATGCAGTTACTCGCATGAAGATCAATCAAATCATACAAATCAATGTACAAACTAGAGACGTGCGTGTGTGAAGATGCTTACAGATATACTACTGCAACTAGATCAGTAATCATGACTCATTACTCATCAAGGCAATCGCAAGGTTATAAGTAAAATAAAAAGCTAGACTCAAAATAACTTATAACACTTCAATTCTTATATTGAAGTTTTAAATGGATTCAAGATTTTATTCAAAACAAAATAACACATAAATGCTTATTTGACCGTGCAATGAGTGAGGTCCACAAAAGACTTATACAATAGTACCCATGTAGCGAGCGTTAGGTTAGCGGATCCCAGACTATAAAATCATTAGGTCACTAGGCACAAAGTCCCCTAAGAACTTAATAACTCGAGTACTAAAGAGCCCACTAGTGATCAATTATACATAACACTTATTCTTTTTTTTTTCTTTTTTTTTCTTTTCTCCTTTTTTTCTTTTTTTTCTTTTTTTGTACGTGTGCGTTTCACGCCATCTCGTTCAACCCTAGACTACTCATATAAATATGAGCCGGCTACTAGCCATTTGACACCTAGCCACAAAAACTAGCAATGAAATCCAATTGTTATCCTATTTCTAAAAATCCATGTTATTTATTATAAAGAGAATATCCTAAATTCTAAATATAAACAAGCGATTAAACCTTGACAAACAAACAAACCATGATCATGAAGTAGCACATAAGTAACCTATAAGACTTTGTGAAATACAAGTGTCTCTAGCATGCAAATTAATTTGATAAGACTTAACATCACTAAATACGACATCACTATACTAGCATCAATATCACCAATTAATCGGAAAAATTATCTAAGGGATCATGTTATAATGCAAATGCATGAAAACTATATGAACAAAATATCATAAAACTACCAAAAATTTAAAATAAAAAAAAACTGCATGGCAAATTATGTAAACTATATGAACTAAACTATCATGAACATGCAACTATATGCGACTCACACAAAAATATATCCCTTCAACTAGTAACCCCAAACTTAAAATATTCACTGTCCTCAGTGAATATAATAGTAAGGAATTCAGGCATACCTACTACGAATCAGAATCATCACCCTCAACGGGTGGAGTTTCAGGTGTATCAGGAGGTGGATACATGGAATCCTCACCAAAAACTGGCCATTAAATGTCAACAACAGTGGCTCTAAAAGCTGTTCCCAATGCTTGGTTGAGGTCTCGTGTGAACCTGTTGTGGATGTCATGCATAATATCCATCCTCCTCGCCAAACGCCTGTACTACGTCATGCTCAAACCAGCTCCCATAGCAGCTCCTTTATCCTCCTCTTGTGCCTGCTGTGATGGTCCTCCTTCATCTCCTAGCTGAGATCTCCATGCAGTCCTGCTCGCCTGACCAGCAGCTGGCCTCCCACCAGGTAGGTGGTCAAAACAATACCCAAGCCCCTTCAGATCGGGCTTGCCTCCATCCCATTCTTGCATCATAGCCAAAGTAGTGCTGTCGATAGGAGCACTCGGAAGCTGCAACTGCTCATGTGCGGGCCAATGCACAACAACTGCCATGCACAGCTTCGTCACCACAGACGTATACGGAATAGACCCCGTAGTGCTCCCCCTCAAGAACTTCAGAATCCCCTAATAGATAACCATCACCAAATCTATATAATCACCCTGCAGAATGCCCCATAACAGTCGTGCACGCTCTACCGTAATCTAATGCACATGCGAAGATGGCATGATGTTAGCACATATTAAAGCGTTCCATGCATGGGCAAACCTGTTCATGCTGGAAGCCGGGAACGTAGAATACTCGGCGACTGTGCCCCTCTTGATCTTCCAGTGAGTGTCGGGCTGGCACAAAGTAGCAACAATAAGATCCAAATTAAAGTCCTCTAGAGTCTTATCGTTCGAGGTGTCCTGCCCGGGTTTCCTCGCGGGCTGCTCAATCACAGTCTTGATCGCTTCTGCACTATACTCCACCATCCTCCCTTGAACCACAGTGAAGCCATTCTTCTTGGCCTTGGCGTTCGTATAGAACTCGCGAACCACACTCATGGGCACTGCAGAAGGTGCCTCGCAAATAGGAACCCAACCCATCTCAAGAATCATCCCCAATAGCTGACCACCCTTCCCTGATAGCAGAATGCCACGCTCCTTGATGATTGGCTTGAAAGAAGCCTAGTATACTCCGCTTCAGCCTCAAAGTAGAGAACCTTGGCCTTAAACCACCCACACTTGATGAATTGGTGGTGCTGATGCTAACTTATGTTCTTTGTCTCTTGGGTGCCATGGAAATTGATTAGAGGGAATAAAAGTTGTGTATGAGAGAGAATTTGTGTTTGAAAAGCTATGAATTGGTGAAGAAGTTTGTGTATGGGGTGTATGTATATATAGGTGGTGAAAAGAGAATTATATATGGAATAGATGTGAGATTTGATTATGGGAATAATGGGAGTAATGGGTTTGATTTAGAGAGGGGATTATGGGATGTGGGGGAGTAAAATTCGGTTAGGAATTGATTTTGGGACAAAATTCCCGTTTCCCCCTTAAACATCCTTTTATATTTTTCCACTGTCGGGATAAGGTACGGCCACGTGCTGGGATGGTGCGGGCGTGTGCTACTTATGCCAAACCAGCGCGGGCGCGTGCTGTAACAACGCTGGCGTACCGTGTTTCTGTGGAATCAGCGCGGGCGCGCACTATGACACGCAGGCGCGCCAGGCTTCTGAAGTTGTCCCTGAATTTTTTTCTTTTTCTGATTTTTTTCTGATTTTCTCTTTTCTTCTTGCTTTCTCTACTTACTAATGTACAAAAAACTTGGGCTGCCTCCTAAGAAGCGCTTGCTTTACATCGTTAGCTTAACGTAGAACTTGAGATCAAATGGACAGTAAAATGGCACTAACCACCTCACGATTTGCCGTGTCACCATAGTAGTGCTTCAACCTCTGACCATTAACCTTGAATGCTTGGCCCAGATCATTCTCAAAAATCTCATCGCTCCATGTGGAAACACAGTTTTGACGAGAAACGACCCTGACCATCTTGACTTCAACTTTCCAGGAAAAAGATGGAGACGAGAGTCGAACAAAAAAACTTGTTGCCCTGGCATAAATAATTTGAGCACTTGACCCCGATCGTGCCACCTCTTGACTTTCTCCTTATACATTTTGTTGTTCTCATAAGCCTGAAGTCGAAACTCGTCGAGCTCATTCAATTGAAGCATCCTCTTCTTACCAGCTGCATCCAAATCCAGATTCAATTTCTTTAAAGCCCAATATGCTTTATGCTCTAGATCCACCGGCAAATGAAACCCATTACCATAAACCAACATATACGGTGACATTCCTAGCAGAGTCTTGTACAATGTTCTATAAGCCCAAACAGCTTCATCAAGCTTCAAAGACCAATTTATTCTCGATGGACATACAACCTTCTCTAGAATGCGCTTGATCTCTCTGTTAGATACTTCGGCTTGACCATTAGTCTGAGGATGGTAAGCCGTAGCAACGTGATGATTCACATTATACCTTTTCATCATTACAGTGAACTTGCGATTACAGAAATATGACCCCTCATCACTGATTATGACTCTTGGAGTCCCAAATCTTGTAAAAATCTGCTTGTGAAGAAAATTAAGCACTACTTTAGCATCATTTGTTGGCAACGCCTTAACTTCAACCCATTTCGACACATAATCAACCGCTAACAAGATGTACTGATTGTTACAAGATGAGACAAATAGCCCCATGAAGTCAATTCCCCAAACATCGAAGACTTCGACCTCGAGAAGCACATTAAGAGGCATATCATCCCTTTTAGACATATTCTCCACTCGTTGACATCGATTACATTTCAAAATGAACTGATGAGCATTCTTAAACAACGTTGGCTAAAAGAAACCTATTTGAAGAATACAAGATGTTGTCTTTTCTCCACCATAATGTCCTCCAGAAGCCGTTGAGTGGCAATCTCGCAAGATCCCCGCCATTTCGTTGTAAGGAATTCATCTCCTGATGATTTGGTCAGCTCCTTGGTGACAAAGAAATGGCTTATCCCACATATACCACTTCACTTCATGTAGAAACTTCTTCCTTTGATCGGGAGTCAATTCTGGAGGCATGACATTACTCACGAGGTAGTTCACAATATTTGCAAACCACAGTTCTTCTGCTTGCACTCCAAATAACTGCTCATCGGGAAAAGACTTATTAATCAAAGATTTATCTTGTGAAGTAGCAATTAGATCCTTTAAATGCGAGATATGATCGGCGACTTGATTCTCAGTACCCTTCCTGTCCTTGATCTCTAACTCAAACTTCTGAAGTAAAAGAACCCATTGAATCAGTCTTGGCTTCGAGTCCTTCTTCGTGATGAGATATCAAATTGCAGCTTGATCAGTGAAAACTATCACCTTCATCCCAAGAAGATATGATCGAAATTTCTCAAAACCATACATGATAGCCAAAAGTTCTTTCTCAGTAGTGGTGTAATTCAGTTGAGCACCATTAAGAGTCTTACTAGCATAGTAGACTACATGAAATATGTTGTTCTTTCGTTGCCCAAGAACTGCTCCAACTGCATAGTCGCTTGCATCGCACATCATTTCAAATGGTTCAGGCCAATCAGGTGCAGTTATGACAGGTGCCATAATCAAGCTCTTCTTGAATGTCTCAAAAGCAGCAAGGCACTCATCATCAAAATGATGTGAAAACTATCACCTTCATCCCAAGAAGATATGATCGAAATTTCTCAAAACCATACATGATAGCCAAAAGTTCTTTCTCAGTAGTGGTGTAATTCAGTTGAGCACCATTAAGAGTCTTACTAGCATAGTAGACTACATGAAATATGTTATTCTTTCGTTGCCCAAGAACTGCTCCAACTGCATAGTCGCTTGCATCGCACATCATTTCAAATGGTTCAGACCAATCAGGTGGAGTTATGACAGGTGCCATAATCAAGCTCTTCTTGAATGTCTCAAAAGCAGCAAGGCACTCATCATCAAAATTGAAAGGAACATCTTTTTCTAACAAATTACACAAGGCCTTCGAAATCTTCGAGAAGTCTTTGATGAAACGCCTATAGAAACCCGCATGACCAAGAAAACTGTGAATTCCCTTAACAGATAGGGGTGGAGGAAGATTTTTTATCACCCCCACCTTGGCTTTGTCCACCTCAACACCTTTTCTAGAAAGCTTGTGCCCAAGAATGATGCCTTGGCGCACCATAAAATGACATTTCTCCCAATTAAGAACCAAGTTGGTCTCAACGCACCTTTTCAATACTAAACCCAGATTATGCAAGAATTCATCGTAAGAAGTTATAAAGACTGAGAAATCGTCCATGAACACTTCTAGGTTATTCCCAATCATGTCAGATAAGATAGCCATCATACATCTCTGAAAAGTGGTTGGCGCTCCACATAGCCTAAAAGAAACTCTGCGGAATGCGAAATTGCCAAATAGACCTGTGAACGTAATCTTTTCTTGATCCTTTGGAGTGATACAAATCTGATTATAACCTGAGTAGCCATCTAGAAGACAATAGTAATCATGCCCAGCCAATCTATCAAGCATCTGATTAATGAAAGGAAGAGGAAAGTGATCATTCCTTGTGGCTTTGTTCAACTTCTTATAATCCATGCAAACTCTCCACCCTGTAACTGTTCATCTCGGAATAAGCTCATTTTTCTCATTAGCCACCATAGTAATACCACCTTTCTTTGGCACACACTGAACCGGGCTCATCCATGAACTATCAGAAATAAGATAGATAATTCCTGCATCTAGCCATTTGAGAATTTCCTTCTTCACAACCTCTTTCATGATCGGATTTAGCCTTCTCTATTGCTCAACAGTAGGCTTGCTTCCTTCCTCTAGCAGAATTTTATGCATACAATAAGAAGGGCTGATTCCCTTGATATCTGCTATAGTCCAACCAATTTCCGATTTGAACTCTCTAAGAATCCTCAACAGCTTTTCCTCATCAGTACCTGAAAGGTTAGATGCAATAATTACAGGCAAAGTAGACGCTTCACCTAAAAATGCATACCTCAAGTGCTCAGGTAAAGGCTTAAGCTCAAGAGTAGGATCTTCCTCAATAGATGGCTTGAGGCATTTCGGAGAACTTTTCAATTCCTCTAATCCAAAAGATTCAAAAGGCATGTCCATCTTTCGCTTCCAAGGAGAAGCATTCAAATATTGCAAGTGCTCGTCACCCTCGTCATCTTCACTATCAGAATTCCCCATTAAAGCCTTCTCTAAGGCATCGGACCTTAAAAAATGATCGAGCTCAGAATTAACCACAGTATCGACCATTTCCACCTTAAAACACTCCTTATTTTCTGTAGGGAATTTCATGGCATTGAGCAGATTAAAAGTCACATCCTGATCCATCACTCGCATGGTAAGCTCACCTTTTTGCACATCTATCAAGGTTCGGCCAGTCACCAAGATAGGTCTTCCCAAGATTATGGGAATCTTTTTATCCTCCTCAAAATCAAGAATTACAAAATCAGTAGGGAAAATGAGTTTATCCACCTTGACCAATACATCCTCCACAATACCTCGCGGATATGTAATAGAACGATTGGCCAAATGCAAAGTCATGTATGTAGGCTTTGGATCAGGAAAGTTGTATAGACATTTATCAAACGACACCTCTTCAATGGTGCAAGGAATAGTGAAGCTTCCAGGATCTTTAAGTTTTGGAGGCAATTTCGGTTGCAGCACAGCGCTGCATTCCTCCGTGAGAGCAACGGTCTCTAAGTCATCAAGATTCACCTTTCTAGAGAGAATATCTTTCATAAATTTCGCGTAACTAGGCATTTGCTCAAGAGCTTCAGCGAAAGGTAAGTTGATATGAAGTTTCTTGAACACCTAGAAACTTTGCAAACTGCTTATCCAGTTTCTTCTTTTGCAGCCTCTTAGGAAAAGGAGGTGGAGGATAGATCTGTTTCTCCCATGTATTACCCTCAGGAGGAGTGTGCTCAACAGTTGTCTTCCTTGGTTCCACTCCTTCTGCTCTTCTTCTTCATCAGCCTCCACTTCAGTACTTGGAGTTTTAGCTACTTCAGGATTTGCAACCTTACCAGACCTCAATATAATTGCCTTAACATGCTCTTGAGCTTCCTTCTTGCCTGGCACTTCAGTATCGTTTGGAAGCATGCTAGGTTGGCGATTAAGTAATGCATTCACAATTTGCCCAATTTCTTTTTTCAAGGTCTTGATAGAGACAGCTTGGCTCTTGCACATGAGTCTCAACTCCTCCAATTTAGGTTTTTCGTTAGCTTGAGGTAGCTGTTGAAGTTGTTGCTTCGGGGCATATTACGGTTGCAGAAAACGAGGAGGGTTATATTTCCTTACTATATATGGCAGATAAGATTGTTGCACCGCATTCTGACGGTTGCTCCAACTGAAGTTAGGATTCTGGTATTCATTGGCTGCTATTAGCTCAATCAACTCGTAAGCTTCATTGTATCTTTTAGCCCATAAGGCTCTACCAGATGCTGCATCAAGCATAGGTCTAGAATGTGCACCTAGACCATTGTAGAAACAGTTTATGATCATCCAATCAGGCATGCTGTGGTATGGGCACTTCCTTAGCATCTCCTTGTAACGATCCCAAGCCCCACACAGAGATTCACCAGTTTGCTGAGAAAACAGAGTAAGAGCATTCCTGATTGCAGCAGTCTTCACCATAGGAAAGAATTTAGTGAGAAACTTTTGAGCATGGTCCTCCCATTTGGTGATGGACCCCGGTGGTAGAGAATGTAACCAACACTTCGCTTTGTCCCTCAAAGTGAATGGGAATAGTCGCAGCTTAATGGCATCTTCAGACACACAGTTGAACTTGAAAGTGTCACATATCTCGATGAAATCCCTGATGTGCATGTTTGGGTCTCCAGTAGGATTACCCCCAAACTGAACTAAGTGTTGTATCATCTGAATCGTGCTCGACTTGATCTCAAAAGTGTTAGCCTTGATGGCTGGCCTGATGATGCTTGACTGAATGTCATTGATCTTAGGCTTAGAAAAGTCCCTCAAAGCCTTAGAATTATCTTCTTGCTCCTCCATCTCTAATTAAGGCGGTTCTTCAAATTTCTCTTCTTCAGCTACTTTCTCTTTGTCCTCAAAAACTTCCCTATGTTCAACTACTAATTCTTCCTCGTCTTTTTCCAGAATTCTCCTACGAACTCGTGAATGCGTTTGCATAAATGATCGCTAGATTACCTGAAAGATAATAAGAAAGAAAAAGTATGTGAGTAATAATGTCAGATTTAATGAACTTTAATGATCACTGATGACAAACATATAAAATATTAGTTAACACTGCAGTCCCCGGTAGCGGCACCAAAAACTTGTTAGGGCAAAACACGCGCTAATAATTCACGCAAGTATACGCGTTCGCAAGTAATATAGAATCTTTTCTAGTTCGTTCCCACAAAGAGTGAATTGGTTAACTTATGTAATTTATGCACCTATGCACCGATGATATGGCTATTATCCAATATTAAGACGATAACAATTTTGGGTTGTTTATACTAGGAATTATACTAATGATTATACAAAGAGAGTAAAGATTATTGTGAATTATATGAGCCAAACATGGGATTCCAACTTCATTGAATACTTCATTCAATAGTCTTATTGTTCTTAACCTTAGCATGCAATGGTGATGACACTAATCAAATAACACGGAACCGCTAATCACCAACTGTCGTTGCACGAAGAACATACTAACAGACATCCACAAAAGAGATAGAAGCTGAATAGACACCAATGTCATTGAGACCCTACATGTCTGTAGAATTTGACAACATAAAGGTTTGAAGCACAAGTTATCTATCATGATTACACATGGCAAGTAAGATGGGTAAAACTACCTACGAATCATGCATAACAATAACAGATGAACCTATGCTAGCATGGCAAGTTCTAAATCCTTAAATTCACTGTCGCTTCATTAAGAATTAACACGCTATCTTACAAGTTCGCGACTCTTATAAGACGAATAAGCACAACCAATACTAGGCTATCATACAATTAACACACACTAAGGCATACAAACAATTTAACTAAAGAAATCAATAAATAAATCCACTAGAACCCCATGATAATGATTAGCCCATAATCGGACTCATCATCAACGTGGGTTCCGATGAAAGCATGGTATAATAAACATAGTCTTTATAACGAATTAATAAAACCAAGTACGAAACAAGAGTAAGGTTCACAAAATAAGAAAACTAGCATCCAAGTTGCAAATTAGAACAAAGATTCACAAGTAAAAATAAGATCTTCTTCGTCTTCGTTGAATCCTTGCTAAAACGGTCTTCTTACGGCTCTCCTTGCGCTCTAGTACGTCTCTCTATTAAAAATGATCTTATTTAAATATATATATAAAAGCCCTAAACAATCTGGAAGTCTTCCCTTTTAGAATCAAATTAGAACAGGATTCTTGAATTCGGCACCGGTGCGGTCACGCGCTATCACAGCGCGGGCGCGCTATCATAGTGTGGGCACGCTATCACAGCGTGGGCGCACTGTCTTTCTAAAATCTTGGCGCGGCCGCGCGCTATCACAGTGTGGGCGTGCCGTACTTCTGGGAAAAACTCAGATTTCATCCTTTTCCAGCAGTTGAAGGGGTCGTGAACTTTGCTGAGTGCTATTTCTTTGTTTGTTCAAAAAATGAGTCCCTAGTTCTTGGAATTTATTCTTTGTAGGCTGTTGTTGGGAAAGCCTAAATCTTAACGTGTTCCTTGGTCATGGTTTCCTTATATAGAGAATGAGGTAGTATTTGCCCGTGGATAGCCGGATGGTGAAACCTAACATACATGCTTCATTTTACAGAATAGCTAGATTCATCTCGGTTCTGAACAAACATGGCTGGTTAGGTGGGGCTAGTGTTATGATGCAACTGTTGGGGCCTCAGTATGCCAAGCTTGAAGCATCTCGGTGACCTTCGACTACCGGTGGCTAAATGGTGCGGTTGAAAGGGTCGTGAACTTTGCTGAGTGTTATATCTTTGTTTGTTCGGAGCAGGCGGCCTTAGTTCTTGGAAGTGAATGGTTTACTTTGTGATACGGGCTTAGCAGTTCATGTTTCCTTCATTTGTTATGGTCAAGTCCTTTCTACACTTTGGGTCTTTTTGGGATTGTACATAATGTGTGTTGCAGGAATTTTGTACGTGTAGCGCATGAGTGGTGGTTGGTTTGTTCCGGTCGGTCGGTTCCCTGCCTTGGCAGCGACAATCGCTTGTTCAAATTACTTCAATTCTGCCCGAGTGCTAAATATTTAGCTTTGGGTTGGCCTGGCCCCCTATGCAGCATACCTATTTTGACAGAATTCTCAAGTCTCATAGTCACACCTCTATCTCGGTCTAATTGTTTGGTGCGAGGTAGACCTCGAAGCTCACCTGGATGCCTGTCCTTGCTTTGCGATTTAAGCTAGCAGGCATCGGATACCCATGTGTCGCTCAAAGTCTTATATATGGAAACATGTTCGACTTGGGGTATTTGCCCCTTTTATGCCTGAAATTATTGTCCCTTACGGAAGCCTGTCGTGCCTTGCATTGACTAAAGGATGGTTTTTGTCCCTTGCTCATGTGGAGCCGGCAACAAAGAGGAATGTTACCTGGTTGATCTCGCCAGTAGTCATATGCTTGTCTCAAAGATTAAGCCATGCATGTGTAAGTATGAACTAATTTAGACTGTGAAACTGTGAATGGCTCATTAAATCAGTTATAGTTTATTTGATGGTATCTGCTACTCAGATAACCATAGTAATTCTAGAGCTAATACGTGCAACAAACCCCGACTTCTGGAAGGGATGCATTTATTAGATAAAAGGTCGACGCGGGCTCTGCTCGTTGCTTCGATGATTCATGATAACTCGACGGATCGCACGGCCCTCATGCCGGTGATGCATCATTTAAATTTCTGCCCTATCAACATTCGATGGTAGGATAAGGGCCTACTACGGTGGTGACGGGTGATGGAGAATTAGGGTTTGATTCTAAAGAGGGAGCCTGAGAAACAGCTACCACATCCAAGGAAGGTAGCAGGCGCGCAAATTACCCAATCCTGACACGGGGAGGTAGTGACAATAAATAACAATATCGGGCTCTTTGAGTCTGGTAATTGGAATAAGTACAATTTAAATCCCTTAACGAGGATCCATTGGAGGGAAAGTCTGGTGCTAGCTACCGCAGTAATTCCAGCTCCAATAGCATATATTTAAGTTATTGCAGTTAAAAAGTTTGTAGTTTCATTTGGGTGCCAGGGGAAGATGAGATTGGTAATTCTGAATTGGTGAAAGTTTATATTGTTTACCCTCAGCTGCCTTATTCTCGCAGCTAGTGTAAAGCATTTGGTCATTCTTTCTGCAGATGTGCTAACAATCCCAATGCTACAAAGCCTACTCCCTGGAACAGACCCTCTGGCGTCACTCAAGCAAAGACTAAAATCCCTAGGCAAGCAGTCAATACTAAGGGCAAGGAACCTGTCTTAAATGACCACAATGAACGAAATGAGCAAAGTGACCAAATTGTAAACCCTGTTGAGCAGCAAGTTGGTGAATTTAATTCTGTGATTGTTGATGAATTTTTGGGTTGTGATGTTGTTCTTGATGATGATCAGAATATTGAAGATGTTCTTAATGGTGATGATCTTGAAACCTTTGAGACTAAATTGATCAATACAGCGGATGAGCCTATTGCAGATGCTCAAATTACTGATATTGTTGAAACTGGAATTACTACTGATGGCAATATGGTGACTGAATTGGTTGGTGATATTGAACCTAGCAAAGCTGGAGCTGATTCTACTAAATCCTGTTGCATACCTGTTGTTGGTAGCAAAACTGTGCATTTTGGAACTGTTGAGGAGCTGTGCACAAATTCCGAGTTGCACAAATCACCTGTCAACCAGAAAAGAAGAAGAGGAAGAATCCATGATGTTGTGTTAGCTCCTTTGGTCCCTATTGCTTCTCAAACAATTAACACTACACATACTCGAGCTGTGGTGATTGCTCTTAGTGCCTCAGCCCCTTTGCCACCAAAATTAAAAGCCATTGTTGATGATGAAGGGTTTACTCAGTTAACCTATAGAAAAAGTCCTATACAGAGTCCAAGGCATAGCCCCGGACAAGGTAACAAACTGGCTTCTAGGCCAGCAATTCTCAAATGTTTACAATGAGGTTTGCCTCATGGAACGTATGGGGCATCAACAAGGGCCCCCATCGAAAAGAAGTGCAGAATTTTATTTCTTCTCATAAACTGGATTTATGGTTATTTTAGAAACTAAAGTCAAGCTACCTAATGCTATAGGCATTTCGAAGAAAATCAACAAAAATTGTGAATGGATATTTAACTATGAGTATCATCACAATGGAAGAATCTGGGTGGGTTGGGACCCTAATGTTTGGGTGCTTTCTGTGCTCTCAAAATCAGGTCAACATATCTCTTGTTATGTTAGGTTTATTGAGAAAGATTTGAGCATGATTGTCACCTTTATTTATGCGTTTAATGATGTTATTTATCAAGTCTCTTAATAAGCCCACATCTTGTCTTTTAGTACTACCTCAATGCCTTGGACTTTAATTGGCGATTTTAATTGTATAACTAGACTTACTGAAGTTTCTGGTGGGAGAGAATGTTGGACTCCAGACATACAGACCTTCAAAGATTGTCTTTTTGATAGTGGTCTGTCCTCAATGCGTACTGTTGGGGATAGATTTAATTGGTTTTACAAAAGATCCCATGACCTTGTTCATAAACGATTGGATCGAATGGTGGTAAATTCTAACTAGTTCAATACCTTTTCTGAAGGTAGTGTTGAGGTTAAGAACAGGGGTCTAATGGATCATAATCCATTGCTTTTTTAGGAGCCAATGCAGCTTCAAAAACATGGGAAACCCTTTCAATTCTTCAACTACATGATCGAGATCCCAGGGTTTTTAGACTTAGTGTCTTCAGCTTGGTCCTTACATTGTGAGGGTACTCCTATGGCTCAATTTAGTGCTAAGCTCAAGCACACCAAGCTTTTGCTAAAACAGCTCAACAGAGATCATGGCAACATCCAATCTAATGTGATTGTGGCTCGTAATGCTCTTGTAGATTTTCAAGTTTCTTCAAGTTCTTCTTCTGATTCTGGGGTTTTAGATGCAGAAAAAATCCTCATTGCTAATCTTAACAATGCTTTGCTTCAAGAAGAATCTTTCTTGCTTCAAAAAGCTAGAGTGAAATGGTTACATCTTGGGGACAATAACAACTGGTTTTTTCACCATCAATGCAAAGTTAACTGGAACAGAAACAAGGTCCTTGCCCTTGTTGATGGTGAGGGTAATATTGTGCATGGCCAAAATAAATGTGCTCAGGTTGCGGTTCACTTTTTTTCTCAGTTTCTTGGTAGTCCCTGTCAACAAGAATCTTTGGACCTCTCTTTGGTTAATTGCAAGGAGTTAAGTGAAGAACAATCTCGTGGTTTAACAGCTCGAATTACTGATCTTTTGATTTATGATACGATCAAGAGAATGAAAAGGAACAAGGAACCAGGGCCTGATGGTGTCAATGTGGAGTTCTCTATTGCTACTTGGCATATTACGGGCATTAGCTTCTGTGATGCAATCAAATTCTTTTTTGCCTCAGGGTCAATGCACTCTGGTATTAACTCGACTTTCATCTCCTTAATTCCTAAAACAGTGGCCCCAACTCGAATGAATGATTTCAGACCCATTTCTTTATGCTCTGTGTTGTACAAATGTATTTCTAAGATCATTTCCATACGTCTTAAGAGCATCATGCCCTCAGTTGTTGATATAGCTCAATCTGCATTTATCCCGGGTCGTTCAATTTCTGACAATGTGTTGTTAGCTCAAGAATTATTTAGAGTCTATGACAGAGAGACTGGTTCACCCAAGTGTGCACTCAAGATAGATCTCCATAAAGCATTCGACTCTCTTAGCTGGGATTTTATTCTAGCAGTTCTTCACAAGATGAGATTTCCTACTATGATGATTACTTGGATAAAATCTTGCATTTGCACGACTAAGTTCTCTGTGAAATTAAATGGGATTATTCATGTGCTATTTTGGAGGAACTAAAGGATTAAGACAGGGTGACCGTATGTCACCTTATATTTTTGCTCTCTGCATGAATATTCTGTCTTGTATTCTCAATGAAAATCCTGTTCATTTCAAGTTCCACTGGCGTTGCAAGGATCTCAAGATCAATCATTTGTTTTTTGCTGATGATGTTCTTTTTTTCTCCCATGGTTCCAGGCGTTCTGTTGAGCATATTATGACTTATATTACCACCTTTTCCATGTGGAGTGGTTTGGTTCCTAGCATAACAAAGAGCACCGGTTTTGTTTGCAACTGTGATAGCAATTTCCTGGATTGGTTTGACACCTTGGGCATCCCGAGAGGTACTCTTCCAGTCAAATTTCTTGGAGTACCTTTAATATCTTCTTAGCTATGTGTAAATGATTGTATGCCCTTAATTGATAAAATCACTTCTCGTATGCACTCTTGGTCTACTCTCTTATTGTCCATGGCAGGAAGAGTTCTTTGTTAGGTCACACACACTTTAGAAGGGGTTGAATACAGTGTTTAGCACAATCAATTTGAATATAAGAACTTAAGTAACAGAAAACTGATTTTATTCAACACAATAAACTCTGTTACAATATGGAACTGTCCTCTCTCAGTGATGAACAAATTATCACGAGAGCTGCTAGAGTTACAAAGAATAATAACTTCGATAATCGTAACACTTATAGTGTAAACTCTATGCCTGTGTTTATATATTACACAGTTACAAGATAATCTTCTAATTGATATGGAATATAATTCTGCTTCCTAAAATATTACAACTAGTTATCTTTTCTTCCAAGTTTTCTATTCTTCATAGAATTCCTTCTTCATGCACAATTCTTTCTGTCTTAGTCTCGATCTTCTTTCCTTTCAATCAGCCGCCTGCCTTATCTAAAAGTCATCTTAAGTCCTGATATTATCTCCTGATAAATATCTTTTGAACCTTAAGTTATGATAACTTAAGTTCTGATATCTTAAGTCCTGTCTTCAGTATAAGTGCTGATTTCCAATTAAGTATTGATATGTCCTGTAAGGTAAGATCTGAAAACTAAACACAAATCATATTACACATGACATTATCAAATATATCTAACAATCTCCCCCAACTTGTAAATTAGCATAATATACAAGTTCAAAAAATATTTGATGATGTCAAAAACATTAAGTACAAATGCATGAGAATTTGACTAGATAACTACAACTTACAGTCCTTTCAGCTTTACCATCTTTAACTTTTGATAACCCCTTCAGTCTGTATTAACTTCATAATTTAAGTAGTTGTAGATCTTTGACTTGGTTTGAACTTTCAATTTCTTCGGATCTCTTTGATATCAGGAGTTGTCCTGAGATAGTTCTCAACAAACATCTCTCTGCATATTCAAGTTCATTGACCATCCTCCTTTTAGCATTTATCAATTCAGCTGTATCTTCTCCAGTTTGAAAAATAGCTGCTCTGAGATCATTTATCTTAGCTTTTCTTATCTCCTGATCTAGTCTAATCAGATATGCCTTGTCAGACTCTAGATTTAATTCCACAACCTTATAACCCAGAAAAGTAGTTATAATCCTAGAAGAGTTAGGCTTCATATCGACAATATCACCCTTGTGATCTCTGTACTTGGGACAGTATGTGCTGTTATACTTTGCAGAATAAAGCTTCTTCTGTCTTTGAATTTGAGACTTTAAATATCCTGCAGCACTATCTGTTAATCTGTCTTTCACTTGAAGTAGGAATAGAACATGTTCCAGTTCTTCAAAATACTACAATGGTATAGCATTTTTCTTAATCTGGTATACCCTTCCATCTGTCATAAAATATAACAAGATATGTTCTTTCAAGAAGGTATGGTAAACCATTTGTTTAGATTCAAGTCGATTCAATCTTTCAGGAGTTGCTCCAACACCTGGTTTACTTAAGGAAGTTGGATCATCGGTAGTGTTATGTACTCTTCTTTCATCAGAACTACCCAACCCAGATTTATCTCTTGCTTCCTTTCCTGTAACAACTCTTGCTTCAAAACCACTTGTTGCAATCTTCAAAGATTGAGTCTGTTTAACTTTGGTGAATCCTCGTAGGAGTATCTTTGAAAGTTTAACATGAGCAATGTCAGAGGTTTCCTTTTCCTTATCTTCTGATATCAAGCCAAATTGAGCTATGTCATAGGTTGCTTGCTTTACTGTCATATCAGAACTTACTAAATCTTGACTTTGAACAACAGGAGCCATGTCAGAGGTTGTTTGAAAAATCTTCTTATGCATCAGAGTAAGATTAGTATCTGCTTCATCATCAAAAATTTCTTCATCCATAACTGGCATATAAACCTTTACAGGTTCATCAACCTTTTCTTTTCCCTTCAACCTTGGATCAATTTCAATTTGTGATTTGGCCTTGGTTGCCTCAGAACTTGTTCTTTCCTTTATCACAATACCTGTAACACCCCCAAATCCGTGGTCGGGGATCCGGGTTGTCACGAGTTCCATTTCCCTTAATAATACTTAATCATAATAATCAACCAACTACTGCGTACTGTGACCCCACTATACACACACACCACAAGTTATAGTCTCGGAGATGAATATCCAAAAATAACACAAGTCATTTTATTCCACAATTCTAAACCATTACACCTTAAAAGGGTTTCTGAATAAATTTACATATTCTTTGCCATTATTACAATTCATAAGTATACATAAGTCTGGTACATCAAAAGTTGAAAGCCTAGCCTATTGGTAGTTCCTACCTCAGCTACAACGGCATCAACGCCTATAGGAAACTGCATAATGTTTCTTATCCGCTCACAAATTAGGAGCTTGGTCCTGTTCATCGTGTCTATTTGTTGTTGTGTGATGAAAGAAGAAAGTAAGGGTGAGCAACACGCCCAACAAAATAATATGTATAATGATTTACACTATGTGAGCATCCTCATAGTACTCATGAAAGTCTTGGTCAAGTAAAAATGAACCAAGTTTGATATCTTATCACGACCAAGTCGCAAAATATTCAGTATATATGTATATATACTTTTCAAAATCTTGGAAGTCCTCTTCCAGGCATAATATACACAGAGTTCCAGTTTATAACTATATAAAAATATCGTTGCAAGGTGATCTCATATATCTAACCTTGTCTCAACATTTTTGTGAAAATCTTTGTCATGCATAAGATAATCATTAACCAGATATAAGTTGAAAAGATGAAGTTACAAGATACTCCAGTATACTTATATCTTTTTCGAATACTATTTGAACTACCACCGTTCAAGGTATAATCAGTTTCAAAAGTTCATCACATAGATGAGACTACAAGAAAAGACTTGGATAGATTCAATCTTTGAAATATCATTATAAATAATGAAGTTACGAGATACTTCATTAAGTCCCGATATATATATACACACCTATATATATATATTTCATACACTCCTGGAAAACCTCTGTTATGAAAATTATAAACAGAGTTGCAATGTCCAATGAATCTGGAAAGGAGAAAACCTTGGCATAAACCTGATATCTTGCTGATCAGGCAAAGATACCAATAAGTAACCTTTTATACTAATAGATGGACGAATTCCCCACTGGTCATCACCCTGGCCGCATTAAGACCTATGCTGGACTGCCACTCAGCCACTTACGCATTGATGGACTCCCACTGAGCCACTTACACTTTCATGGACGCCTACTGAGCCCATGTTGCTTATGCCGACTCAAATAGATGGACTTACTTCCCGAATGTTGGGCAAGTAATCAAAATGCTTTCTCAAAATAGCAAGCTCATTGCGAATATAAAATACACCACAGAGCCGGATCCCTCAGGTTTTGAGCGAGTATTTAAATCCCCTTCGAAAGAAAGATCTTAAATCTAAAAATGAGTTTTGGGATCCGCTCTAACTTTTAAAAATCATTTTGAAGACTCGAAAATTTTTTAAAGAATGTTTAGAGTAACGCTGATTTAATAAAATAAATCAGTCCCGATATGTTGGAGAAAATGTCCCGATATTATTACTCAAATAATATTAGAAAACTTGCCTGAGTGTTCCCGGATAGACTTAAGCTTAGAGTGGGTCCGATGACCTATGAACAACAACATAAGTCGGAATTAAACCCCGGTCGCTTAAGAAACTAGACTTTAACCAATTGAACCTTAATGTTCGCTTATGGTCAGTTCTACGCTTAATGAATCACATAAGTCGTTCGAGTACCCTCGGCTCCACCATTTTTAATAAATTAACAATTAAGAATTTTAAGGCGATTCTTTCGCGAGTACCCTACCAACTGCCTAATCCACTTTACATAATTGTTTCATACTCCAATTAGTCATTTAAGGGCCTTAACCAAGGTTTCAAAGTGAGGCGAGGGGTAATGGTTTGTTCGCGAAATGCCGTTACTTAAAATGGTCGTTTCTCCTAAAACGTACATCGGGTTCAAGCGAACTACATATCAAAAAGAAGCTCGTAACATGAACTATCTAAACATGGCAATGATCAGACTCTTACAGTGAGTTCACGGGTCCTAAAGTTAAGAACAAAAATTGTCTAAGGTAAATCGGGCATTACGACGGCTACGTTTACGTGATTACCAAATTTTAAACTACTCCAATCAATCCACAAATCAACCCACAATCATCATTACAACCAAACTCCATCCATACTTTACTAAAACAGCCTCGACATCTTAAGATTTCCAATTTATATTACCCTCAAACATGAACTAAAAGCTATACTTAAGTTCATTAACCAATAATCCAAGATTTACAACTTCAAACTCATTACAAATCCAACCACACTCTAAGTATAAAAGAATCCTGCTTCTCATGAACCATACCAAACATAAAAACTCTAAATATTCAAAAGTAGGGCTAGGGTATGAGATTATACCTTCCTTGGTGAGTAGAAGTAACTAAGGAGCTTGAAACCACCCTTGAAAATCCTTTTCAAAAGCTATATCTAAACAAAAATATAAGATCAAAATTTTCAAGATCTTGAAAACACTATTCTCCCTCTTCTTCCATGAATTATTGGAAGAGATTGTGAAGGAAATGGAAGCTTAGATTCATAGGATAGCTATATCTATGCTTAAGGAACCTTGGATAATTACCTCACAATTTAACAATACTTGGATCTTGGATTTTGATTTTCTTCTCCTTGAAGAAATGAAGAAGCCGAGAGCTTCTTTCTTCAAAATGAAAGTCAACTTGTGTTTTTGTGTTATGATTTGTTTTGGCTTGGTTGATATCCTTTTGTTGTTAATTAACTTTTTACCATGGTAAGAAATAAATGGCTCACAATCGACCAACCAATCCCTCCATTTGTCATGCTTAAGTCACCATGCTTATGTGATCTTCTTACACTTGTCTTCTTCTTGTTGGTGTGATGACATCATCATCAACTAACCTCTTTGATTAACTCCTAATTACTTGGCTAATGATCGCTTATCTGTTAAACGATTCGCTTAACTTTCGTTCTCGTTTATCGTTTGAGGGATCATACCCGGGATCTTATTACTTGGGTTCCCCTAAACCTTTCTCAATATTTTATATTCCTTTTTTTTAATCCTCTCTTATAATCCTTGAATTAAAATCCTTTTAATCATGTTACCTTATACTCAATTCTTTCTGTATCTGGTGGATTTTCGGGAAAAATCAAAGTGTTCGAATTTGGATTCTGACGATCTTTACATACACTTATATACCATATAGAGTACTAATAAGATCTTAGAATATCAATAAAAGAACCCCTACATAGTGTGGCATGAAAAGTTTTCTTATTCAGCATAATCAGCAAAATCACTATTCATAAGGGTTACAAAAAGTCCAAAATTTTTGGGGTTATTACAGTCTCCCCTCCTTAAAAGGATTTCGTCCCGGAATCAGATAAAAATGAATAGGGATACTTTCTTAGCATTGCACTTTCTAACTCTCAAGTCAATTTTTCCACATTGTGGTTCTATCATCAAACTCTGACTAGTTTGATAACCCTTCTCCTAAGCACTTGTTCCTTTTCAATCTATAACCTTTCCCGGTTGCTCCATATAGGTTACGTTTGGTTGCATGCCTATGCGCTCATATGCCCCTATTTGTCTGGCATCCGGATTACACTTTCTTAACATTGATACGTGGAACACGTTATGAACTTGCTACAGTTTCGGGGGGTAGAGTTAGCTCATATGCTAACTTCCCAATATGTCTTAATACCTCAAAGGGGCCAACAATTCGTGGGCTTAGCTTTCCTTTCTTTCCGAACCTCATTCATCCTTTCCAAGGGAATACCTATAACAGCACTAGGTCCCCTACTTCCTATTCTTTGTCCTTTCGTGTCAATTCAACATACTTCTTATGTCCATCTTGGGCTACTACCAGCCGTCCTCTGATTAGATCTATTATATCCTTGGTCCTTTGGACTACTGCTGGTCCGAGCATCTTGCGCTCTACAACTTCATCCTAACATAAGGGAGATCGACATTGTCTTCCCTCAAGGATCTCATAAGGCGACATCTCGATAATGACATATGATCTATTGTCGTAAGAAAACTCAATCCGCGATAACTGATCATTCCAAATTCTTTCAAGTCTATTACACAGACTCTCATAATAGCTTCTAGCACTATAGCTTTTACTTCTTAATACTCCTTCTTTTCTTGTTCGTAGTCATTACTATCTTCCGTACATAATACTATACTAGTTACACTTTTGCTCGTTAGTATTCTATAACCTTTTAATAACCGCGTCAACCTTAGTATCATGAACGCGGTAGATTCGGAATACCACCGCACTGATACTACTTCCTTTAGCTGCTTCCATCTTCGAAAGCTTGATCTATCATATATAAGTAAAAGATTTTATTGAGAGATCACTATGATCATGAACACTTGTTCTATTGCATAGTTAGTATAGAAGGTGGCCAGCCTTTAGTACTTAACAAGCAATTAAACAACATGTGGTATACTAGGCTTCTATCACACAGATAGATAGTCATTCGGCAATACCTCCCTTTCTGGAAGGGTTGTTCTTCTCAGCTTATACAACATGAAAAGGAGAGAAAAGAACGAATTGAAGAGAATTGTATATGAAAAAAATACTCCCACAAATATCTGGCTTGGAATCTACCTCTGAACTATAGAGGTTTATCATAGGAGAACAAAACATAAGTGTATATCAACATCAAGTATTATAGCATCGCATTTCACTTTCCAGAATATTTACTATTTTGTCCATCATTCCATGGATCCATGCTCTTGCTCGAGCTCATAAACACTAACTTTTGAAACTCCCTCGATATCGAAACTCGAATAAGGGATTTCATTCTAGACATCATTGTTACTAGATTTCTATGCTTGCACTGCAACCTTCCTCGCATAGTAATACGACTCTCTATTCATAAGAGGGAATAAATATATAATATGTAAATACTCCACTAGGTAGTCTATCAATGATAACTTATATATCAACACGACCCCATTAGGGGTACTCAATCCCAACATCCATTCCAATACAACTCTCACGGCTGTAATCGGCTCATTACTCGCAGAATCATTGTTGCATTACTATGGTCCACCACTGACCTACTGTAGTCATTCATTTTCTATGAAATCTTAATAGCTAACCATACGGAGTCCATACATGTCGTATCGAATTCTTCTAAAGAGGCAACATAATCACCATTCCATGGTTCATGAAGAACACTCCTGAACCTGGCGTATATATGACATGAAGCAAGTAAAATTGCAGAAGAGTTTCAATAAAAGCAACGATAGCAGGTTAATACCATTATTAACCATATGTCTTTATTAGGAGACATGAAGCTCAAAGGTTCATTTAGTCCTTTCATAACATGGTCCTGGCTTATCTCAAGATATGACCTTATAAGATAGATAGCCCGCTCACGGCGATTTCGTAAATTAAATCTTTACCAAACTACTATCACGGTTGAGTATCGCACAATCATCAGAAGGAATGTCAATCTTTCAAACCATAATACAATCTTCACGGCTTTAACCATTATCACTGTATTCCTCTGGCATGAGCGCCGATAATTGTCTTCTTACACTTAAAGTGTTGGCCACCTCTTTGGCCTTTCCTGATAGTAATACTTCCTTACAATCAAATCTTCACTAAATTTTCTACCTCATTTCAAATCACTGCTTATGTGAAAATGCTTTTCTTAAGTCCTTGTGATAAAAAAAATCACCATTTTTCCATAAGTCACTGCCTTATTCTTTAAATGTAAACATTATCATGGCTGACTCTCGATCGTACTTAGGACGTCTTTTATCTTGGGCCCTTCTTGCTTTAACAATTCTGACCTTTATTGGTTCAATCTATACTTCTTATGGTTTAACACGTGCCTGTTAGGTCTCAATATATTTGTAGAAGGGGGGTTGAATACAAACAATATCGTTTAATCGAATAAAATGCGGAATAAAAAAGTGAAACAAAATTCAAGTTAAATAAAACTATTATGAAACTTTAAAGGTGTTACAACAACGATATCGTTTACAAGGGATTAATCTCAAATCAATTATTACAAATCTAGAATAAATTCGACATGAACTTTTTCTATTTTTGCAATAAAAAGATCAAATGCTAAAAGCGATTTGAGATTAAGTTCTAGGGATTTCGATCCGCTAAATAGTTACACAAGAACAAGAAAAGGATTTCTAGTGGATTAGATTTAACAATAAATACTAGAAATAAATGATCTGTGAATTTGTAATAAGTTCTCTGCAGGTTTCTTTTGTTCTGTGTTCTTCTGAATTTGATATTCAATGCATACACTCTATTGAAAAATCAGCTGCTGTTGTTAAGTAAACAAAACAGTCCACTTGAACCAGAAAGACTTTCGGCAAGACAATTCATTTGAACTAGAAAGACTTTCGGCAAGACAAGCCATTTAAATTGGCAAGACAATCAAATGAACTGGCATGACTTTCGGTATGACTATTGATTGTCATACCGATTGTCTTGCTAATACAAAAGATAGTCTTGCTGAATTAATATAGAATATTAATTCAAATCAATTCTGAAAATACATAATATTAATTCAGAATTAATTAATCAATTAATTCAATTAATCAATAAATTAATCTTTGCAGATTTAATTTATTTTCTTAATTAAATTATATGACTTAATTAATTAATAGAGAATTAATACTACTCTTGAACAGCAACCCTTCTTCTGAAAATCTTCTGAAAGTCACTGTCAATTATGAATCAATTCCACCACTTCAATGCTGACACTCGATGTACTGTCTGGTTCATGAGTGACTAACTTCGGTGACATTTCTTCATGCCTTGACCTTGATACTCTTGATTTTCTTCAGACTAAATCCTTGTAATTAATTGATACCCTGACGAGATCTCTGTCACTTGATTAAATCCATAATCTTGATTTATATCACCGAGGCTTGATCAATTTCTTGAGCTTCTTCCAGTGAATTATGTCATCAAGTCTGTAGAAGAACAATGTTACTTAATCCTTTGACATATGTTACTATGAGAGATTTCTCGGACGATAGGACCACTATTTACTTATTACATCCTTATTTGAGTGGAGTTAAATCCTCGAATAAACAAATAGGCTATGACATATGCCTTTCAATCTCCCCCTATTTGTTTGTTAGACAATAGCATCAAATACCTAGAGGATAACTCCACTAACAAATAAGAAAAAGATATAAACAGTAATGCAAAGTAAATAGCAGAAAAGTTCTGGATTATATTTAACATTTTCCAGATTCCAAAAGAAATTTACAAGTGAATACACGATAGATGTTCCTCTAGTCTGAACATATAACTACATTATTCTATCTTGATTCATGAAGCTCTAATCATATTACATTGAGTTTTGAGCTAATTGAATTCAGTTGTCTTCCCTTCCGAATTCACCTTCTTCCAAATCTTCACCTTCTTCCAAATCTTGAAGCAACTCCATATCAAAGACACGATCCTTTTCTGAAGTGAAGCTGTCTGGCCTGACTGGTTGAACTCGAACTGTCTTTAGCTTATTCTTGAGTTGATTGTACCTTTTAATATTCTTTTCACAATATGCTTGAATCAGATCAGCTGCTTGAGTTTTCAACATGGATGAATATCCAGCAGTTCTTAAGTGATGTTCCATCCAGACAAGATGCTTAGCTGTGTAGTCTTTAAGAGATTTTGAATCGAGCTGGCAGATTTGAAGACAGTCAGACTTAAAGAATCTTACCTGATGCAGATTGTTAACCACTTAAGGACTAGCCCTGCTTGCAAACTCTTTGAGCCTTTCTCGAAGAACTTCATTCAATTCTGAGCTTCTTTTGACTTTGTTGAGAAGAACACAAATCTCTGACAAAGAACGATTCTCAAACAGATGAAGTGATACCTTGAAAGATCCTCCGCTCTGACAATACACAAATATGCTCATTTCATTTAGAGATCAGTCAAAAGCAGCTGTGATCCTTGAGACTTCAGTCTTTATAGCATTCATGTACATGTCATTGTTTGGATTAGAGATCTCCAGCTTGTCCAGAAGATGTAGAAACTGCCTATCATTGTTTGTGCTCAGCTGAGGCATATCAAGTACTCTCCTAGCTTCATCCCATTTTTCACCAATCTTCAGTCTGACATCTCTTCTCCTTTCTTGAGCTTTAATGTCATGAAGACGTTGCTTTTGAAGAGTTTCCGTTCTTTGGATGTCTTTCCTCATGTCAATGATCTGGGATACCTTTTTGAGTTCAGCTTCTTTTCTTTTCAACTCTGACTGCTGCTGCTGAAACTCTTTCTTAAACAGAGGATCCACTGGAGCTTCCTCTTCCCATTCTCCAAAATCACTTTCCTCCTCAGCTTCAAAGAAACCATCTTTATCTCCCAAGACTGATTCAGTGGGAACGTCACAAATATCAAAGTCATCATGTTCTCTACTATAGTAGATATCATCAGGCTTCCCTGTGCCTCCAGCAGACAAATCTTTTTCTTTTCCCTTTTTACTTCTCCCTTCCTTCTCCCCCTTAGTTGAGGAATCCTCTACAGACTTTCCCTTAGATCCTCCATGACCTCCGTCACCTCCAGAGCCTGAGCCTCCAACAGACGGCCCTTCAAAGAAAGTCCTTTGTTCTTCATTGGGGCAGTGAGAATTTTTGATCATGAAGTACAAGTACTTCATCCCTTCATTCAGATGTTCCATACCCGTCTCTATCTTCAGAAATCTGGAGGAATCCAGTGAATGATTCATTTCAACCAAGTCTTCAAGAGAAGTCATTCTTGTATGGAGAGAGCAGAAGTTTGAAATGTCTTCAGCTGATAACATTGGAGATGCCTGGATTGAGTTAAGCTTTGGTACAACAGATGTCTTCAAATATGATATTTCAGTCCTGATGAGAGCCAGCTAATTATTGACAGAGGTGGAAGAAGAAGACCGTTCAACCACTTGTGCTTTGAATGATTTAGCTTCAGTCTGACTTTTTGCAAGTTGTTCCTTGAGATTAGAAATTTGAGCTAACAGATTTTCAGTGTTTGTGTCTGTGTGTGCGCTCACCTGAATATATCTCCTGTTTATTTCACTCAACTCACGTGCCTGTGTATCTCTCAATATAATTGCTCGTGAGGAGTCTTCCTGATGCTGATCTTCTGTACCTGCATTTAAAATCACCCTAGCCTCTTCAAGAGAGGTCAGTGGTGGTGTAATGGGAATTCGCGAGTCCCGATCCTCAGTCAAACCTATCTTTTCATGTGAAGTAGATGTCTGAATTGCTTCAGGGATAGATTGACCGAGTTGCCCTCCACTTTCTCTAGATAAATCTGCGAGTGGAGAATCCCGTGAGGGAGCCAGAGGTGTTGGATCTGGGAGGGGAGAAAATGACTCTATTAAAGGTGGCTGAGAGTCAGATTTTCCCTCAGAAGCATGTGACTACTCTTCTGTCGTAACTATGGCAGGCACTATAACCGACTCAATGTGCACTCCTCGCTCCGTGTCCTGAGTATCATCTACTGGTCTGTATGCTTCCATCGTGAGTAATGGAATTGTGCTTGACTGAGTACAGGATGCCATGGCCCTATGGCGAATTTCAATAGATTCATCCTGTTGAGAGAATGTTTCTAGTAACTGTTCAATGGCCATTTCAAAGTCTATGTCCTGTTGGGAGGACGAGGATGGGCTTTCAGATGCATCAGTAAATGTTCTTGTTTTCTTGGGTGGAGGCAGAGCTGAGGGTTCATTCACATCCACTAACATACTACTTCCTACTAACCTTCTAGGCTACATTTTAGACAGTGGGGGAGAGGTTGAGATAGATTGTGACTCTGTGTTAGGCTCTATGACCTGGGATTGAAGTTGTGGTTTTACAACTTCATGGTCAGTCCTATCAGTCCTATCGAGTTCCTTGGTAGCTCCTCTGACAGATTCTCTGATTTTAAAGACCTTAAAATCCATGAAGCGTAATAAGGCACCGGGTCCTGATGGTGTCAATGTGGAATTCTTTATAGCAACTTGGGAAATCACAGTTCCTAGCTTTTGTGAGGCAGTGAAGTTATTCTTCTCCACAAGCACAATGTCTACGGGTACAAATTTATCCTTTATTTCCCTTATTCCCATGGTTCCCACACCTTAAAAAATGCAATATGTTAGGCCTATTCACTGTGCACTGTTATGTATAAATGCATTTCGAAAATTATTGCTAATAGGCTTAAAATGGTGCTCCCTGACATTGTTAACATTGCAAAATCAGCTTTTATCCCGGGACGCTCTATTTCTGATAATATCTTGCTTGTACAAGAATTATTTTGTGGTTGTGATAGAAAGACAGAGGCTTCTAGATGTGCTCTAAAAATTGACTTACACAAGATGTTGACACCCTAAAATGGGACTTCATTTTGGTAGTTCTTCATAAAATTCGGGTTCCTGATGTTATGATCTCTTGGATCAAAAGCTGTGTTTGTTCTCCTAGGTTCTCAATCAAGCTTAATGGGGTCATTCATGGTTTCTTAAAAGGCACAGTGGGCATTCGCCAAGGGAACCCTTTGTCTCCATACATTTTTGCTCTTTGCATGAATGTTTTATCTTGTCTAGCCCAGACTCCTTCGGGGTTTCAGCACCACTAGAAGTGCAGAGAGCTCAACATCTCACACTTATTTTTTGCGGATGACGTGTTGTTCTTTGCTAAGGGCTCTTTGCTAAATTTTCTGTGTGGAGTGGTCTTCATCCTAGTGTGCATAAGAGTAACAGTTTTCTTTGCAATTGTGACCCTGAGTTCGTTGCTTGGTTTGATGAGACTTATGCTATATCGAGAGCGACTCTACCAGTTAGGTTCCTGGGCGTTCCTTTGATTTCTTCCCAACTATGCATAAATGAGTGCATCCCCCTCATAGAAAGAATCACTCCTAAGCTCAATTCTTGGGAAAATATGCTTCTTTCTCTAGCTGGTAGAGCTTTGCATATCAAGACCATTGTTCATGCTATCCAAGCTTTCTGGAGTAATCATTTCCTCTGGCCCTCGGCAGTGCACCAACACATTCAGTCTGTGTTAACTAGATTCCTATGGAAAGGAAATATCAATCATAAGGGTGGAGCCAAGATAGCTTGGGACGCTTTATGTCTCCCCATGAATTATGGGGCCTGGGTATTAAAAACATGATGCACTGGAATAGAGCTCAAATTATTTATCACTTGCTCAAAGTGATGATAAACTCGAACTCTCTATGGGCTTCTTGGATTAATAGATTAGTGCTCAAGCATAAGCACTTCTGGATCATGGACCTCTTAACAGATTGCTCTTGGATATGGAAGAAGGTTCTCAGATCTAGGAGCTTGGCTCTACAGTTCTTGTCTTACTATATTGTTGATGGTTCATCCGTATCTCTTTGGTTTGACCCCTGGTGGCAAAAATGTTGTCTTTCAGCCTCTCATACTTCTCCCATTATTGGCCAATGCTCCCTCCCTGCTAGTGCTTTGGTTGGCCATATAATTCACTTGGGGTCCTGGCTCTTACCTGGACTCAACCAGAGAGTTCACCACATTGCACCCTTGCTAGTTGGATTGCTTGAAGATACTAATCTCTCTACCATTCATTCAAGTGGTACTGATCACACTCTGTGAGATGGCTTAGATGCTTCTAAGATTAAAACCTGGCATATCTGGGAGGCTACTCGAGATCTTAGGCCTGTAGTGCCTTGGTACAAAGCAGTTTGACATCGCTTTCAGATTAACAGGTATGCTCATTTTCACTGGCTGACTTGTTTGGACCGAATTAGCACCTTAGTCAGGCTCCATAGATTTGGCAACTCTAATTCTCAAAAATGCTTTCTGTGTATCCTTGGCTGAGAGACCACAACACACCTTTTCTTACATTGCAATTACAACAAGTGGATTCTACTTCAACTTTTTGACACTATTGGCATCTCCACTATGCATGAATCATGGAACCACTTCTTGGTTAGTCTGATCGACTTGGAGGATAAACCTAAGGGAATCATTGCTCTTTGTTATGCACAGGTGTTTTGCTACTATTTGTGGCGAGAGAGAAATGCTAGAGCCCACGACAGAGATATTTTTGGTCCTTCGAAGCTCCTATAAGGAATTGTTCTTGATATCAAAGCTAGGCTTGGTACTTCTAAGTGGTTTAATTCATTTATTTGTAATAGGCCAGATTTAGACAAGCTTTGTTTTTGATTTTCCTTTCTGCTTTCTATTTTCTTTCTCTAATTTTTCTCTGAGATTGGTTAAAGATAGCATTATCTATGGCATGTCATAGATCATAGGGTGAATCCCTTGTATATTCTCTTTTTCTCTATCTATAAAATCAATTTAGCAACAAAAAAAACTCATAGTTGGACTTTGGGTTGGGTCGGCCGGTCCGCCTTTTGGTGTGCACCAGTCGTCTTGTCCCTTCTGCCAATGATACGCTCCTGTCCTTAATTGGCCGGGTCATACCTCCGACGCTATTACTTTAAAGAAATTAGAGTGCTCAAAGCAAGCCTATGCTCTGTATACATTAGCATGGGATAACATCATAGGATTTGATTTATATTACATTGGCCTTCAGGATCGGAGTAATGATTAACAGGGACAGTCGGGGGCATTCGTAATTCATAGTCAAAGGTGAAATTCTTGGATTAATGAAAGATGAACAACTGCGAAAGCATTTGCCAATGATGTTTTCATTAATCAAGAAAGAAAGTTGGGGGCTCTAAGACGATCAGATACCGTCCTAGTCTGAACCATAAACGATGCCGACCAGGGATCAGTGGATGTTGCTTTTAGGACTTCACTAGCACCTTAGGAGAAATCAAAGCTCTTGTGTTCCGGGGGAGTATGGTTGCAAGGATGAAACTTAAAGGAATTGATAAAAGGGCACCATCAGGAGTGGATCCCGCGGCTTAATTTGACTCAACACAGGAAACTTACCAGGTCCAGACATAGTAAGGATTGACCGAATGAGAGCTATTTCTTGATTCTATGGGTGGTGGTGTATGGTTGTTCTTAGTCAATGGAGTGATTTGTCTGGTTAATTCCGTTAATGAATCAGACCTCATCCTGCTAACTAGCTATATGGAGGTACACCTTCATAGCCAGCTTCTTAGAGGGACTATGGCCTTTTAGACCATGGAAGTTTGAGGCAATAATAGGTCTGTGATGCCCTTAGATGTTCTGGGCTGCACGCGCGCTACACTGATATATTCAATGAGTCTATAGCCTTAGCGGACAGGCCCGGGAAATCTTTGAAATTTCATCGTGATGGGGATAGATCATTGCAATTGTTAGTCTTAAATGAGGAATTCCTAGTAAGCGCGAGTCATCAGCTCGCGTTAACTACGTCCCTGCCCTTTATACATACCGCCCGTCGCTCTTACCGATTGAATGGTTCGGTGAAGTGTTCGGATTTTGGCGACGTGTGCGGTTTGCTGCTCGCGACGTCGAAAGAAGCCCACTGAACCTTATCATTTAGGGGAAGGAGAAGTCGTAACAAGGATTCTGTAGGTGAACCTGTAGAAGGATCATTGTCAAATCCTGCGATAGCAGTATGAACCGCTGCTAACACGTAAACACATTGGGCAAGCATCGGTGGGCTTCGGTCTGCCGTTTACAAACCTTTGGTAGGTGGACCCTCTTTGGTGGCCATCGGCCTACGAATGATCCGGGCGTAAAATGCACCAAGGAAGTCAAAACTGAATTGTATGTTCGCACCCCGTTAGTGGCGGCGACGTCATTCCAAAACACTATGACTCTTGACAATGTATATCTCAGCTCTCGCATCGATGAAGAAAGTAGTGAAATGCGATACTTGGTGTGAATTGCAGAATCCCGTGAACCATCGAGTCTTTGAAAGCAAGTTGTACCCACAGCCAATAGGCCGAGGGCACGTCTGCCTGGGTGTCACACATTTTCTTGCCCTCAAACACTCACTCTTTGATGATGGGTGTTGGTTTTTGGGCGGAAATTGGCCTCCCGTGGCGTGTTGTGTGGTTGGCGCAAAAGCGAGTCTCCCGCGATGGACGTCGTGACATCGGTGGTTATAAAAGACCCTCTTGTCTTGTCAGACATAATCGTGTCATCTAAGGAGCTCGGGGACCCTGAGGCGCTACAAAATTTGTTCGCCTTAATTGTGACCCCTGGTCAGGCGGGACTACCCGCTGAGTTTAAGCATATCAATAAGCGGAGGAAAATAAACTTACAAGGAATCCCCTAGTTACGGTGAGCGAACCGGGAATATCCCAGCTTGAAAATTGGGCAGCTCTGTCATCTGAATTGTAGTCTAGAGAAGCGTGTTCAGCGACGGACCGGGCCCAAGTCCCCTAGAAGGGCTCGTCAGAGAGGGTGAGAGCCACGTCATGCCCGGACCCTATTGCACCACGAGGCGCTGTTTACGAGTCGGGTTGTTTGGGAATGCAGCCCCAATCGGGCGGTAAATTCCATCCAAGGCTAAATACAGGCGAGAGACCGATAACAAACAAGTACCGTGAAGGAAAGATGAAAAAGGACTTCCAAAAGAGAGTCAAAGAGTGCTTGAAATGGTGAGAGGGGAAGCGGATGGGGATCGGTGATGCACCATGGTCGGATGTGGAACAGTGTCAAGCCGGTCCGCCGATCGGCTCGGGGTGTGGAAATGTGCGGATTGGCATGACGGCCAAAGCTCGGGATTTAGAAATGTTTATGGAGATGTCGTTTTGTTGATTGTGGTGGCAACACGCGCCTCATGGCATACCTCGGCATCTGCGTGCTCCTGGCACAGGCCTGCGGGTGCCCCATTCGGCCCGTCTTAAAACACAGACCAAGGAATCTGACATGTGTGTGAGTCAACGGGTAAGTAAACCCGTAAGGCGCAAGGAAGCTAATTGGCGGGATCTCCATATGGGGTGCACCACTGAACGACCTTGATCTTCTGAGAAGGGTTCGAGTGTGAGTATTCCTATCGGGACCCGAAAGATGGTGAACTATCCCTGAGTGGGAAGAAGCCAGAGGAAACTCTGGTGGAGGCCCATAGCGATACTGACGTGCAAATTGTTCGTCTAACTTGGGTAGAGGGGCGAAAGACTAATCGAACCGTCTAGTAGTTGGTTCTCTCCGAAGTTTCCCTCAGGATAGCTGCAGCCCAGGTCTGAGTTCTATCGGGTAAAGCCAATGATTAGAGGCATCGGGGGCGCAACGCCCTCGACCTATTCTCAAACTTCAAATAGGTAGGATGGCACGGCTGCTTTATTGAGTCGTGCCACAAAATCGAGAGCTCTAACTGGGCCATTTTTGGTAAGCAGAACTGGCGATGTGGGATGAACCGGAAGCCGGGTTACGGGGCCCAACTACGTACTAACCTAGAACCTACAAAGGGTGTTGGTCGATTAAGACAATCGGATGGTGGTCATGGAAGTCGAAATCCGGTAAGGAATGTGTAACAACTCACCTGCCGAATCAACTAGTCCCTAAAATGGATGGCGCTTAAGCGCGCGACCTATACCCGGCCGTCGAGGAAAGTGCCAGTCCCCGATGAGTAGGATGGCGCTGCGGTCGTTGCGAAACCATGGGCACAAGCCCAACGGAGCGGCCATTGGTGCGGATCTTGGTAGTAGTAGAAAATATTCAAATGAGAAGTTTGAAGGCCGAAGAGGGGAAAGGTTCCATGTAAACGACACTTGCACATGGGTTAGTCGATCCTATGAGATGGGGGAAGCTTGTCAGATAGCGCGTTTTGCATAAACTTTGATAGGGAATCAGGTTAAAATTCCTGAATCGGGATGGCGGCTAACGGCAACGTTAGAGAGTCTGGAGACGTCGGTGGGGGCCTCGGGAAGAGTTAACTTTTTCTGTTTAATAGCCTTCCCACCTTGGAAACGGCTTAGCCGGAGGTAGGGTCCAGTGGCTGGTAGAGCACCGCACGTCGTGCGGTGTCCGGTGCGCCCCTGACGGCCTTTGAAAATCCAGAGGACCGAGTGCCTCCCACGTCCGGTCGTACTCATAACCGCATCAGGTCTCCAAGGTGAACAGCTTCTGTTCGATGGAACAATGTAGGCAAGGGAAGTCGGAAAAATGGATCCGTAACTTCGGGAAAAGGATTGGCTCTGAGGGCTGGGCAGGGGGGTCCCAGTCCCGAACCCGTCAGCTGTCGGTGGACTGCTTGAGCTGCTCACGCGGCGAGAGCGGATTGTCGCGTGCCGTCCGGGGGACGGACTGGGAACGGCTCCTTCAGGGGCCTTCCCCGGGCGTTGAACAGTTCACTAAGAACTGGTACGGATAAGGGGAATCCGACTGTTTAATTAAAACAAAGCATTGCCATGGTCCCTGCGGATGCTAACACAATATGATTTCTGCCTAGTGCTCTAAATGTCAAAGTGAAGAAATTCAACCAAGCGCGGGTAAACGGCGAGAGTAACTATGACTCTCTTAAGGTAGCCAAATGCCTCGTCATCTAATTAATGATGCGCATGAATGGATTAAAGAGATTCTCAATGTATCCAATCCCTCATCATCTTCATTATCAGAATTCCCCATTAAGGCCTTCTCTAAGCCATCGGACCTTAAAAAAGGATCGAGCTTAGAATTAACCACAGTATCAACCATTTCCACCTTAAAACACTCCTCATTTTCTGTAGGGAATTTCATGGAATTGAACATATTAAAAGTCACATCATGATCCATCACTCGCATGGTAAGCTCACCTTTCTACACATCTATCAAGGTTCGGTCAGTCACCAAGAAAGGTCTTCCCAAGATTATGGGAATCTTTTTATCCTCCTCGAAATCAAGAATTACAAAATTAGTAGGGAAAATGAGTTTATCCACCTTGACCAATACATAATCCACAATACCTCGCGGATATGTAATAGAACGATTGGCCAACTGCAAAGTCATGTATGTAGGCTTTGGATCAGGCAAGTCGCATAGACATTTATCAAATGATACATCTTCAATGGTGCAATGAATAATGAAGCTTCCAGGATCTTTAAGCTTCAGAGGCAATTTCGGTTGCAGCACAGCACTGCATTCCTCCGTGAGAGCAACGGTCTCTAAGTTATCAAGCTTCACCTTCCTAGAGAGAATACCTTTCATAAAGTTCGCGTAACTAGGCATTTGCTCAAGAGCTTCAGCGAAAGGTATGTTGATGTGAAGTTTCTTGAACACCTCTAGAAACTTTGCAAACTGCTTATCCAGTTATTTCTTTTACAGCCTCTTAGGAAAATGAGGTGGAGGATAGATCTGTTTCTCCCCTGTATTACCCTCAGGAGGAGTGTGCTTAACAGTTGTCTTCCTTGGTTCCACTTTGGCTTCCTTCTGCTATTCTTCTTCATCAGCCTCCACTTCAGTACTTGGAGTTTTAGCTACTTCAAGATTTACAATCTTACCAGACCTCAATATAATTGCCTTAACATGCTCCTGAGCTTCCTTCTTGCCTGGCACTTCAGTATCATTTGGAGGCGCGCTAGGTTGGCGATTAAGTAAGCCATTCACAATTTGCCCAATTTCATTTTCCAAGGTCTTGATAGAGATAGGTTGGCTCTTGCACATGAGTCTCAACTCCTCCAATTCAGGTTTTTTGTTAGCTTGGGGTAGTTTTTGAAGTTGAAGTTGTTGTTTCGGGGCATATTACGGTTGTTGAAAACCGGGAGGGTTATATTTCTTTACAATATATGGAAGATAAGATTGTTGCACCGTATTCTGACTGTTGCTCCAACTGAAGTTATGATGATTGTGGTTGTTCGAATGAAAAGTGGATGGATCTTGTTGTTGTGACCTCTGAAAGTTGCTCACAAATTGACCTGATTCGCTAGAAATAGCACACTGCTCAGTTTCATGTGCTCCCTCACAAAGTTCACAAGCACTAGTAATCTGATTAACCCTATAATTGGTCAAAGAGTCCACTTTCATCGTCAAAGCTTGTAGTTGAGCATCTATAGTAGTAGCTTGATCCACTTCCAGAATTCCTGCTACCTTCCCTTGTAACATTCTTTGCGTAGGATTCTAGTATTTATTAGCTGCCATTAGCTCAATCAACTCATAAGCTTCATTGTAGCTTTTAGCCCATAAGGCTTTACCAGATGCTGCATCAAGCATAGGTCTAGAATGTGCACCTAGACCATTGTAAAAACAGTTTATGATCATCCAATCAGGCATGCCGTGGTGTGGGCACTTCCTTAGCATCTCCTTATAATAATCCCAAGCCCCACACAGAGATTCACCAGTTTGCTGAGCAAACTGAGTAAGAGCATTCCTGATTGCAGCAGTCTTCACCATAGGAAAGAATTTAGTGAGAAACTTTTGAGCATGGTCCTCCTATTTGGTGATGGACCCCGGTGGTAGAGAATGTAACCAACACTTCGCTTTGTCCCTCAAAGAGAATGGGAATACTCGCAGCTTAATGGCATCTTCAGACACACAGTTGAACTTGAAAGTGTCACAGATCTCGATAAAATCCCTGATGTGCATGTTTGGGTCTTCAATAGGATTACCCCCAAATTAAACTAAGTTCTGTATTATCTGAATCGTGCTCGACTTGATCTTAAAAGTGTTAGCCTTGATGGCTGGCCTGATGATACTTGACTGAATGTCATTGATCTTCGGCTTAGAAAAGTCCATCAAAGTCTTAGAATTATCTTCTTGCTCCTCCATCTCTAATTAAGGTGGTTCTTCAAATTTCTCTTCTTCAGCTACTTTTTCTTCATCCTAAAAATCTTCCCTATGTTCAACTACTACTTCTTCCTCGTCTTTTTCCAGAATTCTCCTACGAACTCGTGAACGCGTTTGCATAAACGATCGCTAGATTACCTGAAAGACAATAAGAAAGAAAAAGTATGTGAGTAACAATGTCTGATTCAATGAACTTTAACGATCACTGATGATAAACACACAAAATATTAGTTAACACTGCAGTCCCCGGCAGCGGCGCTAAAAACTTGTTAGGGCAAAACACGCGCTAATAATTCACGCAAGTATACGTGTTCGCAAGTATTATAGAATCTTTTCTAGTTCGTTCCCACATAGACTGAATTGGTTAACTTATGTAATTTATGCACCTATGCATCAATGATATGGCTATTATCCAATGCTAAGACGATAACAATTTTGGGTCGTTTATACTAGGAATTATACTAATGATTATACTAAGAGAGTAAAGATTATTGTGAATTATATAAGACAAACATGGGATTCCAACTTCATTAAATACTTCATTCAATAGTCTTATTATTCTTAACCTTAGAATGCAATGGTGACGACACTAATCAGATAACACGGAACCGCTAATCACTAACTGTCGTTGCACGAAGAACATACTAACAGACTTCCACAAAAGAGATAGAAGCTGAATAGACACCAATGACATTGAGACCCTACATGTCTGTAGAATTTGAAAACATATAGGTTTGAAGCACAAGTTATCTATCATGATTACACAGGGAAAGTAAGATGGGTAAAATTACCTACGAATCATGCATAACAATAACACATGAACCTATGCTAGCATGGCTTCATTAAGAATTAACACACTATCTTACAAGTTCGCGACTCTTATAAGACGAATAAGCACAACCAATACTAGGCTATCATACAATCAACACACACTAAGGCATACAAATAATTTAAATAAAGAAATCCATAAATAAATCCACTAGAACCCCACGATGACGATTAGCCTATAATCGGACTCATCATCAACGTGGGTTCCGATGAAAGCATGGTATAATAAACATAGTCTTTATAACGAATTAATAAAACCAAGTATGAAACAAGAGTAAGGTTCACAAAATAAGAAAACTAGCATCCAAGTTACAACTTAGAACAAAGATTTACAAGTAAAAATAAGATCTTCTTCGTCTTCGTTGAATCCTTTCTAAAACAGTCTTCTTACTGATCTCCTTACACTCGGGTACGTCTCTCTATTAAAAATGATCTTATTTAAATATATATAGCAGCCCTAAACAATTTGGAAGTCTTCCCTTTTAGAATTAAAGTAGAACAGGATTCTTAAATTCGGCACCGGTGCGGCCGCGCGTTATCACAGTGTGGGCGCGCTATCACAGCGCGGGCGCGCTATCACAGGGCGGGCGCGCTGTCTTTCTAAAACCCCGGTGCGGCCGCGCGCTATCAGAGGGCGAGCGCGCCGTCCTTCTGGGAAAAACTCAGATTTTATCCTTTTCCTATAGGTGAAGGGGTCGTGAACTTTGCTGAGTGCTATCTCTTTGTTTGTTCAAAAGATTAGTCCCTAGTTCTTGGAATTTATTCTTTGTAGGCCGTTGTTGGGGAAGCCTAAAGCTTAACGTGTTCCTTGGTCGTGATTTCCCTATATAGAGAATGAGGTGGTATTTGCCCATGGATAGCCGGATGGTGAAACCAAACGTGTTTGCTTCATTTTACAGAATAGATAGATTCGTCTCGGTTCTGAACAAACATGGCTAGTTAGGCGGGGCTAGTGTTATGATGCAACTATTCGGGCCTCAGTATGCCAAGCTTGAAGCATCTCGGTGACCTTCGACTACTGGTGGCTAAATGGTGCAGTTGAAAGGGTCGTGAACTTTGCTGAGTGCTATCTCTTTTTTTGTTCGGAGTAGGCGGCCTTAGTTCTTGGAAGTAAATGGTTTACTTTGTGATACGCGCTTAGTGGTTCATGTTTCCTTCATTTGTTATGGTCAAGTCCTTTCTAGACTTTGGGTCCTTTGGGATTGTACCTAATGGGTGTTGCAGGCATTTTGTACGTGTAGCACATGAGTGGTGGTTGGTTTGTTCCGATCGGTTGGTTCCCTGCCTTGGCAGCGACAATCGCTTGTTCAAACTACTTCAATTCTGCCCGAGTGCTAAATATTTAGCTTTGGGTTGGCTTGGCCCCCTGTGCAGCATACCTATTTTACAGAATTCTCAAGTCTCATAGTCACACCTCTATCTCGGTCTAATTGTTTGGTGCGAGGTAGACCTCGAAGCTCACCAGGATGCCTGTCCTTGCTTTGCCATTTAAGCTAGCAGGCACCGGATACCCATGTGTCATTCAAAGTCTTATATGTGGAAATATGTTCGACTTGGGGTATTTGCCCCTTTTATGCCTGAAATTATTGTCCCGTACGGAAGCCTGTCGTGCCTTGCATTGACTAAAGAATGGTATTTATCCTTTGCTCATGTGGAGCCAACAGCAAAGAGGAATGTTACCTGGTTGATCCTTCCTGTAGTCATATGCTTGTCTCAAAGATTAAGCCATGCATGTGTAAGTCTGAACTAATTCAGACTGTGAAACTGCGAATGGCTCATTAAATCATTTATAGTTTGTTTGATGGTATCTGCTACTCGGAAAACCGTAGTAATTCTAGAGCTAATATGTTCAACAAACCCCGACTTCTAGAAGGGATGCATTTATTAGATAAAAGGTCGACGTGGGCTCTGCTCGTCGCTTCGATGATTCATGATAACTCGACGGATCGCACGGCCCTCATGCCGGCGATGCATCATTCAAATTTCTTCCCTATCAACATTCGATGGTAGGATAGTGGCCTACTACGGTGGTGACGGGTGATGGAGAATTAGGGTTCGATTCTGAAGAGGGAGCCTGAGAAACGGCTACCACATCCAAGGAAGGCAGCAGGCGCGCAAATTACCAATCCTGACACGGGGAGGTAGTGACAATAAATAATAATAACGGGCTCTTTGAGTCTGGTAATTGGAATGAGTACAATCTAAATCCCTTAACGAGGATCCATTGGAGGGAAAGTCTGGTGCCAGCTGATACAGTAATTCCAGCTCCAATAGCATATATTTAAGTTATTGCAGTTAAAAAGTTTGTAGTTTCATTTAGCAAAAAAAAAAAAAGTTTGTAGTTTCATTTGGGTGCCAGTGGAAGATAAGCTTGGTAATTCTGAATTGGTGAAAGTTTCTATTGTTTACCCTCAGCTACCTTATTCTTGCAGCTCATGTAAAGCATTTGGTCATTCTTTCTCCAGATGTGCTAACAATCCCAATGACAAAGCCTACTCCCAGGAACAGACCCTCTGGTGTCACTCAAGCAAAGACTAAAGTCCCTAGGCAAGTAGTCAATACTAAGGGCAAGGAACCTGTCTTAAATGACCACAATGAAAAAAATGAGCAAAGTGACCAAATTGTAAACCCTGTTGAGCACCGAGTTGGTGAATTTAATCCTATGATTGTTGATGAATTTTTGGGCTGTGATGTTGTTCTTGATGATGATCAGAATATTGAAGATGTTCTTAATGGTGATGATCTTGAAACCTTTGAGACTGAATTGATCAATACAGCGGATGAGCCTGTTGCAGATGCTCAAGTTACTGATATTGTTGAAACTGAAATTACTACTGATGGCAATGTGGTGACTGAATTGGTTGGTGATGTTGAACCTAGCAAAGCTGGAGATGATTCTACTAAATCCTATTGCATACCTATTGTTGGTAGCACAACTATGTATTTTGGAATTATTGAGGAGCTGTGCACAAACTCTGAGTTGCACAAATCACCTGTCAACAACCAGAAAAGAAGAACAGGATGAAGCCAGGATGTAGTGTTAGCTCATGTGGTCCCTATTGCTTCTCAAAAAATTAACACTACACCTACTCGAGCTGTGGTGATTGCTCTTAGTGCCTCAGCCCCTTTGCCACCAAAATCAAAAGCCATTGTTGATGATGAAGGGTTTACTCAGGTAACCTACAGAAAACGTCCTATACAGAGTCCAAGGCATAGCCCCGGACAAGGTAACAAACTGGCTTCTAAGCCAACAATTCTCAAACGTTTACAATGAGGTTTGCCTCATGGAACGTATGGTGCATCAACAAGGGCCCCCATAAAAAAGAAGTGCAGAATTTTATTTCTTCTCATAAACTGGATTTTATGGGTATTTTAGAAACTAAAGTCAAGCTACCTAATGCTATAGGCATTTCGAAGAAAATGAACAAAAATTGGGAATTGATATTTAACTATGAGTATCATCACAATGGAAGAATCTGGGTGGGTTGGGACCCTAATGTTTAGGAGCTTTCTGTGCACTCAAAATCTGGTCAACATATCTCTTGTTATGTTAAGTTTATTGAGAAAGATTTGAGCATGATTGTCACCTTTATTTATGCATTTAATGATGCTATTGATCGAGTCTCTTTATGAGACCACATGTTGTCTTTTAGTACTACCTCAATGCCTTGGAATTTAATTGGAGATTTTAATTGTATAACTAGTCTTAGTGAAGTTTATGGTGGGAGAGAACGTTGAACTCCAGACTTGCAGACCTTCAAAGATTGTCTTTTTGATAGTGGTATGTCCTCAATGTGTACTGTTGGGGATAGATTTACTTGGTTTAACAAAAGATCCCTGACCTTGTTCATAAATGATTGGATCGAATGGTGGAAAATTCTAACTGGTTAAATACCTTTTCTGAAGGTAGTGTTGAGGTTAAGAACAGGGGTCTAATGGATCATAATCCATTGCTTTTTGAGGAGTCAATGCAGCTTCAAAAATATGGTAAATACTTTCAATTCTTCAACTACATGATCGAGATCCTAGGGTTTTTAGACTTAGTGTCTTCATCTTGGTCCTTACATTATGAGGGTACTCCTATGGCTCAATTTAGTGCTAAGCTCAAGCACACCAAGCTTTTGCTAAAACAGCTCAACAGAGATCATGGCAACATTCAATCTAATGTGATTGTGGCTCGTAATGCTCTTGCAGATTTTCAAGTTTCTTCAAGTTCTTCTTCTGATTCTGGGGTTTTAGATGAAGAAAAATCCTCATTGCTAATCTTAATAATGTTTTGCTTCAAGAAGAATCTTTCTTGCTTCAAAAAGCTAGAGTGAAATGGTTACATCTTGGGGATAAGAACAACTGGTTTTTTCACCAGCAATGCAAAGTTAACTGGAACAGAAACAAGGTCCTTGCCCTTGTTGATGGTGAGGGTAATATTGTGCATGGCCAAAACAAATGTGCTCAGGTTGCGGTTCACTATTTTTCTCAGTTGCTTGGTAGTCCCTGTCAACAAGAATCTTTGGACCTCTCTTTGGTTAATTGCAAGGAGTTAAGTGAAGAACAATCTCTTGTTTTAACAGCTCCAATTACTGATCTTTTGATTTATGATACGATCAAAAGAATGAAAAGGAACAAGGAACCAGGGCCTGATGGTGTCAATGTGGAGTTCTTTATTGCTACTTGGCATATTATAGGCACTAGCTTCTGTGATGCAGTCAAATTCTTTTTTGCCTCAGGGTCAATGCACTCTGGTATTAACTCGACTTTCATCTCCTTAATTCCTAAAACAGTGGCCCCAACTCGAATGAATGATTTCAGACCCATTTCTTTAAGCTCTGTGTTGTACAAATGTATTTCTAAGATCATTACCATGCGTTTTAAGAGCATCATGCCCTCAGTTGTTGATATAGCTCAATCTACATTTATCCCGGGTCGTTCAATTTCTGACAATGTGTTGTTAGCTCAAGAATTATTTAGAGGCTATGACAGAGAAACTGGTTCACCCAAGTGTGCACTCAAGATTGATCTCCATAAAGCATTCGACTCTCTTAGCTGGGATTTTATTCTGGCAGTTCTTCACAAGATGAGATTTCCTACTATGATGATTACTTGGATAAAATCTTGCATTTGCACGACTAAGTTCTCTGTGAAATTAAATGGGATTATTCATGGCTATTTTGGAGGAACTAAAGGTTTAAGACAAGGTGACCCTATGTCACCTTATATTTTTGCTCTCTGCATGAATATTCTGTCTTGAATTCTCAATGACAATCCTTCTCATTTCAAGTTCCACTGGTATTGCAAGGATCTCAAGATCAATCATTTGTTTTTTGCTGATGATGTTCTTTTTTTCTCCCATGGTTCCAGGCCTTCTGTTGAGCATATTATGACTTCTATTACCACCTTTTCCATGTGGAGTAGTTTGGTTCCTAGCATAACAAAGAGCACCGGTTTTGTTTGCAACTGTGATAGCAATTTCCTGGATTGGTTTGACACCTTGGGCATCCCGAGAGGTACTCTTCTAGTCAAATTTCTTGGAGTACCTTTAATATCTTCTCAACTATGTGTAAATGATTGTATGCCCTTAATTGATAAAATCATTTCTCGTATGCACTCTTGGTCTACTCTCTTATTGTCCATGGCAGGAAGAGTTCTTTTAACCAAATCTATTCTGAATGCTATTGAATTATTTTGGTGTAGCACTTTTTGTTGCCAGCTCTTGTTCATGCAACTATCCAGTCATTATTGACTCGTTTTCTGTGGAAAGGTAACATAAACCACAAAGGTGGGGCAAAAATTGCCTGGAGTGTGGTTTGTCTTCCAAAGGAGGAAGGGGGACTTGGTCTAAAAAACATGATCGAATGGAATAAAGCTCAACTCATTGGTCATTTGCTTCGAGTGGTGACTAAATCAAGCAGCCTTGGGCCTCGCTGGGTTAATGAAACCGTCCTAAAGCACAAACACTTCTGGACTATTAGTATTACTACAGACTGTTCATAGATTTGGAGAAAGGTTTTAAAACTTCACAGAATTGCTCTCCAATTCTTTTCTTACTTTGTTGGCACAAGTGACACTATTTCCCTATGGTTTGATCCGTGGTGGGGAGGAACTTGTTTGGCCAGTTTACATTCTTCTCCTATCATAAATCAATGTGGCTTTCATGCTAATGATATGGTGAGTAAAATCATTTCTTCAGGGTCTTGATGCCTCCCGGTGCCAAATAACAGACATCATCACCTTGATCCCATTCTTTAGCATTGGCTCCATGCTTTCGACTTTCCAGCTATTAACACGAGTGGTGTTGATACTATTCTTTGGGATGGAATGGTTGCAACAAAGATTAAAACTTGGAATATATGGAACTCAATCAGAAATAGAGGAGATCTGGTTGATTGGCATAATGCAGTTTGGCACAAGCTTCGAATCAATAGGTATGCCCACCATGAATTGGTTCTTTGTCATGGTCGACTCAACACCTTATCTAGATTGCATAGATTTAGCATTTCAGATTCTCAGCAGTGTTTCCTATGTATCGTAGGAAGGGAAACATACTCTCACTTATTTGTTCATTACACGTATAGTCGTTGGATTTTGGTAAGACTTTTGGCTCTTGTCGATCTCTCGGTTGTGGGTGACATTTGGATAACCTTATTTCACCATCTGTCAAACATTGAGGATAAGCTTAAGGGCGTGTTTGGCCTTTGTCTTATGCAGATTTTTTGTTACCATCTCTAGAGGGAGCGTAATGCTCGTGCTCACAACTCAGGCATCCTTGGCCCCTCAAAGCTAATGCAGTGCATAACTAGGGACTTTGTGGCAAGGTTGCATAGTTTGACTTGGTTCTCTAAACTAGTTTGTAATAGGCCTGATTTAATTACTTGTATTTCCCTATTTTTAGTATTTAGTTGCTTTGTCTTAGCTGTTATAGTTTGGCTTTCTATCTCCAATCTTATTCTGAGATTGGTTATATATAGCGCCCTCTCTATGGCCTGTCATAGAGCTTTGGGTTGATCCATGTTTCTTTGTCTATATATACTAAATTTAGCCAAAAAAAAAGTTCGTAGTTAGTTGTGCTAGTCATGTTTTCTAGAGTAAGAAGCTCCTCCTTCTCTCTAGAATTTTAATTTCCCACCAAGCTATTACACAGATCTAATATCCAATACAAGCTATTATCCAGCAGTCCTTCCTTCTCTTTCTTCAACCTAAATTTTCTTCCAACCTTCATCCCAGTTCCTTTATTCACTCACTCTATACACGCTCTATACTTTCTGCTTCCCCTCCTTATTACCTTCATTTCAACACCCATATTTCATATCTTCTTGATTCTCCATGGGGTCCCGGTATTCTGAAAATTATGGTAGCATGAACTTGGAAGAATTCTCTAATTTCTTTGGCCATAACTATGTGGCTCCTCCATTGTTAGCCTTACCAACAGTTGACCATCAATTCTTGGCTGAAGCTGCTCAAAATAGTGAATGATGTCCTACTACATCCCAAAGAATCTATGAGGAAACAAGACTAATCCTGGATGGTGGTTCCACCAGGAGTGATTCTGGTCCCAGCAAAGATAATTCTCCTAAGGGTTCTACAAAATCCTCTACTTCTGTAGCAACAAAATACAAAGGTAATACACCTACTAGCCCCCCTGTTCTTGAGGATTTACATGATAATATCTTTGTGCATAATGGTATAATTACGGTCTATGTCCCAAAAGAAACTGTGGTTGAATCTAGTGCCCACACAGAACCTGTATCAAATAATGATGCTAATACTCAAAACCCGAAAACTTGGAGTTCTATTATCACAAAGACTATACCTTCTAAGGAACCTACAACTAATGCGGATGCAAAATTTTCTTTTAATAAAGATGGTTTGGCTACAATTAGGCCACCTAAACCCTTTTTTGTTAATGCTCGGAAAAATTGGAGTACTAGCATCATAGGGCATTTTATTGGGGGAAGCTTTGACTTCTGTTTTGTTCGTGAGCAAGCTTTCAAATATTGGAAAAATCATGGCTTGAGCAGGGTGTTCTATAGCTCTAAGGGCTATTTTACTTTCAAATTCAATTCTGAGAAAGAAAAGAATGATATTCTTGGCCTTAACTCGGTTGTTATGGGAGGAAGAACTCTTTATTTGTTACCTTGGATGGAAACAAATAAATTTAAGAAGAATGTCATAGAATCGGTTCCTTGTTAGTTAAAGCTTGAGTATGTTCCTCACTCTTATTGGTCTCGGGATGGCCTCACACATATTGTCAAGGCTGTGGGTTTTCCATTAAACAATGAAATAACTACAAAATTTGAGCCTACAAAGTATGCCTCTGTCCTGGTCATGTTATCTTACTCAAGCCCTAGACCAGACTTTATTTGGGTCCCGATTCAAGATGAATATGGTGATGAGGAATTGGTTAAAGTCGGCATCATTTATCCATAGCTCCCTTACTCCTGTAGTCATTGTAAAGCATTTGGGCACTCGTTTTCGAGGTGTGCACATAACCCAAATGCTGTAAAACCGACTCCTAGACCCAGGCCTAGAGGAGCCACACAGGGTACTTCAAAAATGGCAAAGAAGGATCAGACTTTGAGCAAAGCAGGAGTTCTTAACTCTAATGACAAGGATCAAGAGCAATAGGAAGGCTGCAACATTGTATTGAAAAGCAAGGCACATAGTCTAAATTAAGGTGTTAATCCAAAGGTCTTTGGTGAATTCTTAGGCTGTGATTTAGTTCTGGATGGTGACCAAACTTTAGAGGATGTCCAGCAATAGGAAGACAACACAGTGCTTGATAATGTTGATGATTCGGAGGAATTTGATCCGGAAATCGACACAAATATATTGGTAAATTCCGCGGTTCAGTTAGAAGAGCAAATGGAGACGGTTCCTATTGTGGAGTCACGCGTAGCCCCATCGGAGGCAGATCCCAAGATTTCTGTTCCTATTGACACTACTGTTAGCACTATTATTGGCACAGAGGTTGTAAAGTCTCCAGGACAAAAGAGAAGACGGGGTCGTAGTCAAGATGCTCGAGTCTCACAGGCAATAAAGATACTATATGCAGCGCCCTCAGTGCCCATAGCGCCTATAGTGCGTGCATCGCCCACAGTGTCCACAGTGGCTGCAACACCCAAAGGCCAAACCCACCCAGTAGTAATTGATCTCAAAGCCTGCACTTCTGATTTGGTTGATGAGGATGGATTTACCAGAGTTGTGAACATAAAAAGTCCTACACACAAGAAGAGTCCCAAACTGGCTGTTCAGCCTGTGAGCTTAAGATGTTGAAATGAGATTTGCCTCATTGAACGTGAGGGGGCTCAACAAGAGTCTGCATCGAAAGGAACTTCAAAATTTTGTCACCATGAATAAAGTTGGTTTAATGGGTGTTCTTGAAACAAACGTAAAGGCTCATAATGCCTTAGGTATTTCTAAGAAAATAAATAAAAATTGGCATTGGTTAAGAACCACTATAATGGTCGAATCTAGGTTGGCTGGGATCCTGGGGTTTGGCAAGTTTCTCTTCATTCTAGTAATGCTCAATGTATCATGTGCTTTGCTACTTTCCTTGAGAAAAATTTAACAATTCTGGTTTCCTACGTGTATGCTTGACATTAATGATGCTTGTGACAGGGTTCCCTTTTGGAATTATTATACAAATTTGAATCAAAATTCGATGCCTTGGTGCTTGCTAGGTTACTTCAACTGTGTGCTTGACATTGATGAGATTTCTGGAGGGAGGGAGCATTGGACTCCAGACATGCAAATCTTTAAAGATTGTGTTACTGATTTAGGACTGGGGCATGTTCGAACTTTAGGTGAACTCTTCACTTGGACTAATAAACGTTCCCAAGTCCCTATTCTTAAAAGATTGGACCGAATGATTGTAAATGCTTTGTGGTTTAATACTTTCACTGAGGGTAATGTTGTTGTTCACCATCGAGGCATTATGGATCATAATCCTCTCCTTTATGAAGAACCTCTTCAGGTTAAGCACTTTGGTAAACCCTTTCAATTTTTCAACTTTATGCTTGACTTGCCAGGGTTTGCTGCATTGATTTCCAGGGCATGGTCCCTTAATTACCTTGGTAACCCTATGAATTAGTTCAATTTCAAGCTCAAAAATGCTAAAAAAGCTCTTCGGGCTTTTAACAAAGAGCATGGTAATCTCCACAATATTGTGCATACTGTGAGAATGCAGCTTGCTGAGGTCCAAAATGCTTTAGTCCTGAACAAAATTCTTGAGTTGATGCATCAAGAGCAGGCCCTTGTTGAGAAGCTTAATGTGGCTATTCTCCAAGAAGAACATTTTCTACTCCAAAAGTGAAGAGTCAAGTGGATGAACATAGGTGATGGTAATAACTCGGTTTTTCATCAGTAATGTAAGGCTAACTGGACTCACAATAAAGTGCTCAGCTTGGAGAATGAGACTATGGACTTGGTTTATGGGCAACATGAATGTGCTAATGTTGTTGTGTCTTACTATCAAGTCCTATTGGCTAATATTGGGACTCAAGGATCCATTGACCTTAGCTCGGTTACTTGCAACACTGTCACTATTGAGCAATCGAGTTCCTTGGTAGCTCCTGTGACAGATTCTCTGATTCTAAAGACCTTAAAATCCATAAAGCGTAATAAGGCACCGGGTCCTGATGGTGTCAATGTGGAATTCTTTATAGCAACTTGGGAAATCACAGGTCCTAGCTTTTGTGAGGCAGTGAAGTTATTCTTCTCCACAAGCACAATGTCTACGGGTACAAATTCATCCTTTATTTCCCTTATTCCCATGGTTCCCACACCTTCAAAAATGCAATATTTTAGGCCTATTCATTGTGCATTGTTATGTATAAATGCATTTCAAAAATTATTGCTAAAATAGGCTTGCTCCCTGACATTGGTAACATTGCAAAATCAGCTTTTATCCCGGGACGCTCTATTTCTGATAATATCTTGCTTGCACAAGAATTATTTCATGGTTATGATAGAGAGACAGGGGCTTCTAGATGTGCTCTAAAAATTGACTTACACAAGACGTTTGACACCCTGAAATGGGACTTCATTTTGGTAGTTCTTCATAAAATTCGGGTTCCTGATGTTATGATCTCCTGGATCAAAAGCTGTGTTTATTCTCCTAGGTTCTCAATTAAGCTTAATGGGGTCATTCATGGTTTCTTAAAAGGCACAGTGGGCATTCTCCAAGGGGACACTTTGTCTCCATACATTTTTGCTCTTTGCATGAATGTTTTATCTTGTCTTCTAGCCCAGACTCCTTCAGGGTTTCAGCACCACTAGAAGTGCAGAGAGCTCAACATCTTACACTTATTTTTTACGGATGATGTGTTCTTCTTTGCTAAGGGCTCCAAGGACTCAGTCTTGCATATAATGGACAACCTTGCTAAATTTTCAGTGTGAAGTGGTCTTCATCCTACTGTGTATAAGAGTAACAGTTTTCTTGGCAATTGTGACCGTGAGTTCGTTGCTTTGTCTGATGAGACTTATGCTATACTGAGAGGGACTCCACCAGTTAGGTTCCTGGGCGTTCCTTTGATTTATTCCCAACTATGCATAAATGACTACATCCCCCTCATAGAAAGAATCACTTCTAAGCTCAATTCTTGGGAAAATCTGCTTCTTTATCTAGCTGGTAGAGTTTTGCTTATCAAGACCATTGTTCATGCCATCCAAGCTTTATGGAGTAATCATTTCCACATACCCTCGGTAGTGCACCAACATATTCAGTCCATGTTAACTAGATTCCTATGGAAAGGAAATATCAATCATAAGGGTGGAGCCAAGGTAGCTTGGGACGCTTTATGTCTCCCCAAGGATAAGGGGGGCCTGGGTATCAAAAACATGATGCACTGGAATAGAGCTCAAATTATTTATCACTTGCTAAAAATGGTGACAAACTCGAACTCTCTATGGGCTTCTTGGATTAATAGAACAGTGCTCAAGCATAAGCACTTCTGGATCATGGACCTCCCAACAGATTGCTCTTGGATATAGAAGAAGGTTCTCAGATCTAGGAGCTTGGCTCTATAGTTCTTGTCTTACTACATTGTTGATGGTTCATCCATATGTCTTTGGTTTGACCCCTGGTGGCAAAAATGTTGTCTTGCAGCCTCTCATACTTCTCCCATTATTGGCCAATGCTCCCTCCCTACTAGTGCTTTGGTTGGCCATATAATTCACCTGGGGTCCTGGCTCTTACCTAGACTCAACCCGAGAGTTCACCACATTGCAACCTTGCTAGCTAGATTGCTTGAAGATACTAATCTCCCGACCATTCATTCTAGTGGTACTGATCACATTCTGTGGGATGGCTTAGATGCTTCTAAGATTAAAACCTGGCATATCTGGGAGGCTATCCGAGATCTTAGGCCTGTGGTGCCTTGGTACAAAGCAGTTTGACATCGCTTTTAGATTAACAGGTATGCTCATTTTCAGTGGCTGAGTTGTTTGGACCAAATTAGCACATCAGTTAGGCTCCATAGATTTGGCATCTCTAATTCTCAACAATGCTTTCTGTGTATCCTTGGCTGAGAGACCACAACGCACCTTTTCTTACATTGCAATTACAGCAAGTGGATTCTGCTTCGAGTTTTTGACACTATTGGCATCTCCACTATGCTTGAATCCTGGAACCACTTCTTGGTTAGTCTGATCGACTTGGAGGATAAACCTAAGGGAACCATTGCTCTTTGTTATGCACAGGTGTTTTGCTACTATTTGTGGCGAGATAGAAATGCTAGAGCCCACGACAGAGGTGTTTTTGGTCCTTCGAAGCTCCTACAAGGAATTGTTCTTGATATCAAAGATAAGCTTGGTACTTCTAAGTGGTTTAATTCAGTTATTTATAATAGGCCAGATTTAGATAAGCTTTGTTATTGATTTTCCTTTCATCTTTCTATTTTCTTCCTCCAATCTTTCTCTGAGATTGGTTAAAGATAGCATTATCTATGGCATGTCATAGATCATAGGGTGAATCCCTTGTATATTCTCTTTTTCTCTATCTATAAAATCAATTTAGCAACAAAAAAACTCGTAGTTGGACTTTGGGTTGGGTCGGTCGGTCCGCCTTTTGGTGTGCACCGGTCGTCTCGTCCCTTCTGCCAATGATGCGCTCCTATCCTTAATTGGCCGGGTCATACCTCCGACACTGTTACTTTAAAGAAATTAGATTGCTCAAAGCAATCCTACACTCTGTATACATTAGCATGGGATAACATCATAGGATTTCATTTCTATTACGTTGGCCTTTAGGATCGGAGTAATGATTAACAGGGACAGTCGGGGGCATTCGTAATTCATAGTCAGAGGTGAAATTCTTTGATTTATGAAAGACGAACAACTGCGAAAGCATTTGCCAAGGATGTTTTCATTAATCAAGAAAGAAAGTTGGGGGCTCGAAGACGATCAGATACCGTCCTAGTCTCAACCATAAACGATGCCGACCAGGGATCAGTGGATGTTGCTTTTAGGACTCCACTGGAACCTTATGAGAAATCAAAGTTCTTGGGTTCCAGGGGGAGTATAGTTGCAAGGATGAAACTTAAAGGAATTGATAAAAGGGCACCACCAGGAGTGGAGCCTGCGACTTAATTTGACTCAATACGGGGAAACTTACCACGTCCAGACATAGTAAGGATTGACAGAATGAGAGCTCTTTCTTGATTCTATGGGTGGTGGTGTATGGCCGTTCTTAATTGGTGGAGCGATTTGTCTAGTTAATTCCGTTAATGAATGAGACCTCATCCTGCTAACTAGCTATGTGGAGGTACACCTTCACAGCCAGCT